>NW_025336236.1:1373121-1623464 GCF_004798865.1 Varanus komodoensis
GGAGTTCGTGTCCGTCTTTCCTGCATGAGCATGCCCATGATTGTGCCCGTCTTTCCTGCAGAAGCGCAACCGTGATCATGGCCATCTCCCTCCACCCCTGCATGATCGTGCCTGTCTCTCTCCCCCAGCATGCCTGTGTTTGCGCCCGTCTATCCCCCCCGCCCCCAGCACACTCGGATGACGGGCGTGTGCAGGGATGATAGGTGCGATCGTGGTTATGCTGGGGGTGGGGGGAGATGGCCGCGCTCATGCTCGGAGTGGGTGGGGGTGGGTGGGAGATGGCCGCATTCTCTTTTGTTCTTTGTTACTTTGCTTCACATTTTTATGATTAAAAGAAGAAAGTTACAGAACAGATTAGCCTTATTTACATTGACCCTTATGGGGAAATTTGACTTGGCTCATGACCAATTTGGGTCACGACCAGAGTCCTGGAATGGATTAAATTTGTGAGCCAAGGTAACACTGTATAGCAAAGCAGACCTGAAATATAAAATGTTGATGCTTATTTATTACCACATTTGTTGCCATTGTCATTGTTTTGTTCTATGAGTTTATTTATTTATTAAAACATTTCTATGCTGCCCCATTCGCCGAAGCCTCGGGGCGGCTCACAACATAAAATTAAAATATAATACATACAACAAATTAACAATATAAAATAAGTCACCCTGGCCAGGTTGCACTATACCTGAAGCTCACAAAATGACATACATAATAAAAATAGAACAAAGACTTACTGGTGCAATTGTAGTATTTTTCTTTTCAATTTATATATTTCCTGAATGAGTCTAGATTTGTTCCTAGTGATCTAGTGGGTAGCAATTAATTTCTCCTCACCATCCTGGAGTACAGTTTTCTTTCACTTTTGCAGCATCCAAAAGATTGTTCTTGCCCCAAACTCACAACCCAGGAGGCTGCTTGATCGGGAGAACGTTGAACCATTCAGCCCAGCACTGTTGACAATGAATGGCAGCAGTTTTCCTTGGTTTTCCAGCCCTACCTGGAGACATCAGGGATCAGTCTGGGATTTTTTCTGCACACAAAACATATGCCTTGCCATTGAGCCACTGCCAAGAACTACTCTATCTGCAACAAGTGACTCATTTCAATATTGCAAAGGCAAAAAAATCCCTGTATTAAAGAAGATCCAACATTATTGATGTCAAGGGACATGTTTTTATTGAAGGTCAGTAACAGGAAAGAGGGAGGGATGGAGATAAGGGGATTCTAGATTTATACACTCACGATTCACTTCTTTTTAACAAATGGTATTCCAATGGCAAACCAGACTATCTATTTGCATCCAATATGTGTATAATTCTGTTATCATTTTTGTTAAGTGAGTTCTATACTAGGGAAATATGTATTGTGCAGCACTTAAGACCATAGTTCTTATATTAATTTTAATGCAAGGAAATATTTATTTGAAATCACTGTGAAAATTATGTCTGATATGAAAAGGGCTTTCTTTCTTTCTTTCTTTCTTTCTTTCTTTCTTTCTTTCTTTCTTTCTTTCTATATACTTTTTATCTTTCTTTGTTTTAAGGCCTGTGCTGTGTGGACTGGAGTTGTATTATATCAGTATTCTTCAGATGCTGATATAATACACAGTTTATAATACAGCAAAGACTTTATCAGGTAATTGGAAAGTGACAAAAACATATGAGCACATTTTTTGCTGTGTCTTGACTGGAGCAAGTCTTTCAAGTGGAATCCTTCCACAGTTTGCACTGTAATTGGAAAGGGCAGAAAGTCCCATGGTCAATAGACAACAATTGCAGGGCTGTAAGATTTTCCAGATCTAGGCTGGAAAAGAGCTGTAACCTCAGATCAGGTCCTGTGCCCCCATCAGAAGAGAGAACCATGCCAGGTACTTCCCCAAGAGGGCTTTCCAGGGGGTTGGGAAGGGGAGGAGGCTAGACCTGCCAGGATGCACCCTGGCAGTGTCTTAGCCTCCATCCCTCCTCCTAAACGGCGCTCACTTAAATGGCTAAACTGACTGACTAGCAGCCTTTCAGACCGGGGAATGGAGGTGGGGACTTCCCATTCTGCATGGATGACAGTAATCCTCTGAGTGTGAAGGGCTATTGGTTTCCTGTGGATTGCATCCTACCTTAGGCACGAATCTTCCGATGTGGCATTATGTTAACATCATGTTTCACTGAGTTCAGAAAAGGAGATAGGGACCAAAGCCCTGCTGTCAATAAAGATTGAATCATCAGGGGGCACATCCAACGTTTGGCTGATTCATAGTTGTTGGCAGCCCACATGCCAGCTTTGCATTCACCTTGCTACTGCTTAATATTTATTTATTTATTGCATTTGTATGCTGCCCCATAGCCAGATGGTTCTCTGGACTGCTCACAGCACAACCCTAACTACTGCTTATTTGGTTATACATATATTTTTAAAAAGGTAAGGTGCATCAAGAACTTTGATTAGTGGATGGGGTAGAAGTAGTCCAAACAGATGATTGGCTGAATGTTTCCAATATAATTGTAAATTAGCAAATAATTCCTAATAAGTGGAACTTTAAAAGACTCCAGAGAAACAAAACATTGTCTAAAGTCTCTTTAGAACAGACCTGCTATCAAAAATCTTAAAATGTTAAGGGTACGCTCCTGAGCATATTCAGACAGAAAACGTCTCACAGATGGCAGCATTCCTGAGCATCCCAGGCCGACTAGGAAATGTTTGAAGTTGTAGGCCTCTTTTCTCACCAAATATGCATAGTTTTGTGCCTTAACATTATATGAAATACCACATCTCAACTAGACCAAATTCTGCACAGGTAAAATTTGTCAACTCTTTTTTTATCCTGATTAAATTGTATAAAGGTGAATGGAATCCACCTTACTATGTCTTGTTTAATATTCCAACTTGGCTTTCTCCTAAAAATGTGAACTGTTACAGGGCTGCATGTCACTACTGGCTACTTCTTGGGTCTGTATTAAGATTTGTAACATGTGAAAATAAACAAAATATGGAGATGCAGGATAACAAGTGTTTATTTTTTCCCAGGGCATTGTGGAGTTGTATAAGATGTACTTGTTAGTTTTAATGACAAAAGTTGAGCAAAGTATGCCGGAGGCAAAAGCAAATATCATGGAGAGTTTCGGTGGATCTGAAATGCTTTATGATCTCTGTAAAGTCCTAGATTAAGTTATTCTAACAGCACAATCCTACAATTCCTTAGACACCAGCCTCACTCTAAGCTTGCTCCCACAGTAGCCAATTACTACATCATTCAGAGTAGGCAGTTTAGACAATGCAGACCCGAAGAACACAGAGCAAACAGAAAGAAAAATGTGAAGGTGCTCAAATAAGGTTGTAACTTTATTATTGATTTCTTAGACCAGAATTCTCAGGACAATGTACAAGTAATTAACAATAAAATACAAAACTGAAAAAAGTGATAAGAATAGCACATGATAAACCCAGGATGATAGCAGCAGCAAGAAGTAAAAACACAGCAGCGCATTAAATTTGCAGAAAAATTGTATGATTAGCAGGAAAATTGATTAGCAGGAAAATTGAAACTGTGCAAAGAGCGAAAAGTACATTTCTTAAAATAATAAGCTTAGGATGATTTATGAACTACTTCCATATTTGGATAGGCAGAGCCTGGCGACTGTGATCCATGCCCTGGTAACCTCTCATCTAGACTACTTTATATGGGGCTGCTTTTGAAAACGGAAACTTCAACTGATTCCGAAAAGGGCAACGTGGCTGTTGGCGGGGACTGGCCCATGAAATCACATCATGCCAGTCCTCTTTCAGCTGCACTGGCTGCCAGTTGAAGACCAGGCCCAATTCAAAGTAGTTCTGCCAATATTTAAAGCCCTGAACAACTTGGGGGCCAGGTTATCTGAAGGAACGCCTTGTCCCATAAATTCCAATGCAACTTTAAGATCACCGGTGAAGGTCCTTCTTAGGGATACCTCCCAAAGAAGCAAGAGAGGTAGCAATCATTAGAAGGGCCTTTTCAGTAGTGGCACCATGTCTCTGGAGCATACTCCCCAGAAAGATATGCCTGGAGCCATCCTTGCCTTCTTTTTTGTGACAGGTGAAAACCTTTTAATTTTCCAGTTATATTAATAGCTAGATTTGTAATGATGGTTTAAATATTGTTCATTATCTGCTGCTGTGCTGGAGGGTTAACTTATTTGTTGTGCTGTTGTCCTGTTGTGTTGCTCTATGATGTTATTGTTATTTAATGTGAATATTAATGGAATTATATATAATTTTAAAAATGGTAGAGAACCCAGTGAGCCCGCTGGCTATGGAGTGGTCTATAAATGTGATAAACAAACAAATGAATAAAATATCTGGGAGAATAGGAAGGTCTTTACCTGATGCCAAAACCAGGATAGCACAAGTTCTAGGTGAGCCTCCAGGGAAAGCATTTCACAGACAGGGTGACCATTGGGAGACACTGTTGCACCCAACCATTTGGTTATGGCATCTGGGGAACGGCCTGAGGTTATGCCTTTTAAGTCTGAGTTAGGTGAACTTGGGAGAAGAGCCTCATTCAGGTAACCCAGCCTCAGGTCATTTAGCATTTTAAAAGTTCAAATCAGCCAAGAAACAGACTTGCAGTGATTGCAGGATCTGGAATAACGTGACTGTAAAGTCCATGCCCAGTTAACAGCCAAGCTGCTCTGTTTTGGATGCACTAAAGTTCCTAGAAAAATTTCAAAGGTAACCTTGCATATAACACATCACAAAAATCCAAATGGGAGGTTACCAGACCATGAACAGCACTCTCTGTTTGAGTAGCAGATCTGTTCGAGCTGATACCTTTTCCATTTGGGATCATAGCTTTACCTTGACATGTTAATTTAAAAAAAAAATATTACTCCAATGATCACTACCAGGACATGTCAACGTGTCTAATTTCTGCAGCTAGTACAACCCCCCTCCCCCCTCCCTACACACAATGTTTTGCACAGTAATGAATGCAAGAGTAAATGCTTGAGTGGAGGACTTAACAACGCCCCATTTTCTGGGGAGGAGGAGGTAGATTTGGGATTGTTGGTCCTCAGGACAAGGATCCGTCAGATGTGCTCATTACTGATTATAAGCCTATTTAGAAACAAGAAAGACGAAGCTTCTGCATGGCTACTCAGAAGCAAGCAGCACTGAATCAGTCAGCAGAACTTTCAAACAGCATTCCAAATACCAAGTCTCCACATATCTACCCTTAAGCAGGCAGGATAAGCCCAATTCTGTCTACTCAGAAGTGTAAGCATCATGTCTACTCAAAAGTAAGTAGGACCAAATCATAGAATCATGGAATAGTAGACTTGGAAGGGGCCATCAAGTCCAAGTCCTGCTGTTGCAGGACGCCATGTTACACCATCCCACTCAGATGACTGTCCAGATTCTTTTTGGATGTCTCTAGTGTGGGAGAGCCCACCACCTCTCTAGCTGGATCCACTGCTGTATTGTTCTGACAGTGAGAAAGGTTTTCCTGATGTCCAGCCTGAATCTGGGTTGTCCCAACTTGAACTGATTATTTCATGTCCTACACTCTGGCATCATTCTGACCTTCCTCTTTGTGACAGCCTTGGAGGTACTTATAGAGGGATATCATGTCCCCCTTCACCTTCTTTTCTCAAGGCTGAACATGGCCAGTTCTCTCATTCAGTGCTTCCTCTCTGTAGTGAAAAGCACATGTCCAGTCAGCAGCTGATTAGAGATAAGAGCTTCCCTCTGCTGCACAGTAGCAGAAACTCCCGTTCTCAGTGTATAGGCAAGAGAAACTCCTGTTTTGGATCAATTCCTTCCTTCCTGCATTGTATTTCTATAGTGCTCAACAGAAAACATGCAACACGGGAAAACATAATAGAAAACCTTGAACATACCAACCAGCAAAAACAGCCAAAAACAATTGACAGTAAGCTACCAGGACTCAATAAAACAACTGTGAGAGTGGCAGGGGGGTGGAGACAAAGAGGGCAGGCGGGAGCTTTCCTATTCCTGTGAAAAAGAGAAATGGAAGGTAATTCAGCTAAGAGTATAACAATCCCAGCTGGGGCTGGTTCAAGGCACTTTGTTGCCAGAGGAAAATGACAAAATGACAGCATCACAGTTCAGAAGCTGAATGGTCTGGTGGCTGAATCTCACTTCCATGCTGCCACCAAACTGGGAGTGGAAAGTGAGTGGAGAGAGTGGGCAGATCACAGCACAGAGAACTCTGTCCTCTTACATTTTGATGCTGCTCCCTGCCTTCCCCTCCAGAGGCCTAAATGATAAGGCCCACTTTGAAAACCCATTGAGGAGACCCTTTGGATTTAAGGGGCACTTTTCCGCAGCCAGCCATGGTAGGACTGCATAGCCGGCCATGAGGATTGTATCATCAGTAGGACTGCTTGAGAGACTTGAAATGGATTCAAATAAGGTTAGATTTATATGAAGCTGAGCCTTAGACTGACTTTTCCTGATTTGCATGGATGCCACAGATTTCCGTACCTCTTTAAAATGAATGCAAATACCAACATAGAAAATGTGAAAACTAAAAACACTGACCATTAATTTATACTTCACACATTAGTATAGTATAAAAATATACTTTGTTGGTGTTTTGCACATTTTTGGAAATACAAAGTTGCACAAGTGGACATGAATACCCCCCCCCATTTTATTATTCGGGATATGAAAAACCCCCACCATTTTATTAATGAATGGATGATGAAACAAAAAGCACCTGACAGTCTGGGAAATGCAGATAGAATGACTTCAACATAATATGTGCATTTCAAATGCACGAAGTTCCTCCAGTGAGAGCTTCTCCTGGGAGTTCTGTGTTCACATTGACCTGTAACCCATGACCAAAATGATGCAATAAAAAGGCAAGTATATTTGCCTATTTCTATAGGAAGAATAAATTATCAGTGAACAATTATTATCCCCAAAATATAATCTGAATTAATGTGCAGGGTGCTAATGTATTTCAATAATACCTGATTTTTTAAAAACTTCATGAATAAGCAATACCACAAGGTGGCAGCAGAAAATTAATTTTGCAAGAGTTTTAGCATGGAATAGATAGCATCCTTTCAGTATCTCTTCTGCATTTTTGTTTAAAGTCAGAATTTCTTCTGTGCTATAGAAACTGTAAACCTTGCACATTGAAAATGTTTCCACTTAGGCCCAAGTGTTTAAAACATTGGTCAGAGCTGTGTTTTTCAGGGGTTGCTTTGGACTGCCTTTTCTGGGCTTTCGCACGCTTGGGAATTGTCCTGCCCTGTACGGATCATTGTAACCTTGGCTTTCATTGCTGACAGAGACATCCACTGGCATCAGCACCGTTGTCCCTGTTGCTGTGAATGAGATGAGATGAAGGATGATGCTTATTTCTGTATGAAGGGCCGATGGGCACTCCAGTTTGTTCTACTTAGCCATTCTTTTGGTACAGAACTAGAGCCATGCAGATATCAAAGCATCATAAAATCAAGCATTGGATCAGAGGTAGCTCTATGTACTTCACCCCTGATAAATCGCCCTAAACCAGAAGAAAATGTATAGAACTGCTGCTTCATAAATGAACATTTGGAGAACAAACCCAAGAAAAAAGGGCTGGTGGTCTACGTTCGTTCAGGTTTTTGCAGAAAAGGATTGTTCTCATTCTGTGTTCTTTCTCCAGGAAAAGATGGCTCAGTAAAAATATATCCCTTTAATATTCTGTAGTTCTTGTGTAATTTCAGATAATTTTTCTTTAGTAGTTCACAGTATTAAAAAAATAAGAACTTACTTATAGGTCTTTGGCAATCACAACCAAGTCAACTAAACCTAATGATTGTTTAATAGAAACAGAACACAACACAACACAACAAAACACAATTTAACACATAAATTAAAACTTCAAAAAGAATCCAAACACATGTAATGATGTGTTAAAACAGTTGGCCACCACCTGTTGTAAGCTTTCTTGTAACAGTTTTCTGTAACAGTCTATAAATAAAAACATACCGAGAATTGGTATTCCACTGAAATCTTTTTTTTTTTTCAAATTCTGCTCCAAAGCACAATGAAGCCAGTTGCCAAAATGCCAGATGAAATTCCCTGATCAATGGAATTAGGATAAGGTCTTGAAAGGTTAGCCTGCTCTTCAGCAGCCCTCCATGGCAGTGCCTCTAGTTCTAGCTGTCCAAGTGACAGTCTGTAAAATTAGAACTCAGCCATCTGGCTGGCATCCACATCGCACTGCTCCTAATGAGCTGTTCTCTGCTCAGCCCCTGTGCAGCTGCTCCATCAAAAGTCTCAATAAAGTTTACCCAAATGTTTAAACCTTGTTAAGACTTTTGATGGAATGGGCCTGGCAGGCTGTAGAGAATCTTGTATACCACCCGGTGCAGAAGTTGGGATTGGCATCACAGTTTGACGCTGTAGGGAATCACTGCAGGGGCCGTGGGACATGAAGGGAACGGAGACTTATTTCGATGCTGCTAACAGCAAAGCGCTAACACAGGAGGAGACACTGTGCTGGCAGTCTGGGAGCTGCACCTCTTTTGATCCTGGGAAATGGGAAAGCGATCTTCAGAAATGGAGGATGAAAGAAGAGCCAGTGGCAGCAGCAAACAAGATAAATAAAGCTGGATCTTGCCGTGTGCGTGTGTGCAGTAGGGAGGTGTATAATTCAATAATTATAAACAGTTTGCTCCTGCTTTTACAGATTCTAAATAAAAATGATCCAGAGAAAAAGGCTGGGTTTTCGATTTTCAACCTTTAGTGAAATGGTAGAATGTTACTAAGATGAATGTGCTCTGAGGAACAGTGTTCAAAGAGAATTTGAGAATCTACAAAGGCTTAAACAGATGTAATTTCCTCTAGGTCTGAATCACATGCATCTAGCGACTTACATTTGCATGTCCTGCAGTTTTCTCTTCTGCTTGCCTGTGATACCATATGAGAAATTAGTTTATTTGCTAAAGAATCTTATACTGGCACCTCAACTGGCAATTTTCACCTAGGCAAGCAGCAGCCCTCTCTAAATGCAGTGATCCATTTTCTCCGTACAAGAAGCTGACTGCAAGCAACAGAGACAGCATGACCAAAATCAGAGTATCTGGACTTTGGTATGGGTTCAATTTTGGAAGCTTGAATTAAAAGAATTAAAGGAGGTGGACTTTAACTTATATCCATGATAGAATTTAATGTGTTTAGTTCCAAGCAAATGGTTTTATGGCTTTACTATCTACATCTTGCTTCCAATCCAGGGTAGCATCAGAGGTCAGTATCATGATTGTATGAAGCTCCACACACCAAAGACCCACTGCCAGCTTGCTACTCCTGTGCCTCTTCTTCCTTGATGCCTCTGTCCCTTCACCTGCCTTCAGAATGCATTAAAACAGCAAGAAGGAAGAGGCACAATCTGCACTTGCCTTGCCTTGCCTTTCAGGGTGGTGATAGCTGCTGAGACCAATGGGAGAGCTGATGTGAATGGGCCATAGTGACTGTGGGGGAAAATGGGGTTCCATTCAGAGAGGGCATTGCTCTGAGGGCATCTTCTGCAGGAGCCAACACAGACTCTGTCTCATGCCTATGATAGATGATCTTCTTAGTTTCACCCACTGCTGATTCCTACTCTGCATTTCTCTTTGCCTGCTTATCTCTTGATCTTGCAGCATCCTTGACACGATCACCCATAAGTCTATAGGTACTTCCAACAATATTTGTGATATTTCCTACTTTACTGAGGATAGTCCTCTAGGGTGATGTAATTGAATGCAGGAGCTCATTATGGCAGTCACTATAACTATGTCCCCTAGAAAAGTCCAAATAGCCAGCAGCTGTGACAGTCCATATAAAAACCTCAGTTCTAGGAGCTTTCACCTCTACCACAAGCAGGTCTTTTGTAAAGCTAGTGACCCAGAACTGCTCATCCAAGACCAGTCATGCCAAAATACTTTAAATTACCACAAGGAACAGTGTACTGTTACTGATAAAATTCATCTACGCCCAGATACTGTGGAGTTTGCATCTAGACTCAGGGGGAACAGGTGATCATCATTCTTACTGATCAGGCAGTGTGAGTACTGCACCCAGAGAGCCCTGGCTCATTACCCCACAGGTCCTCTACCTGAAAATGTCACCTACTTGAAGGACTGTCCAGCCAGGTTGGTTCTGAGGATAAAGAACCATAGGAAGGTAGAGTCTTGAAGGTGCTAATCAACAGTTAGTACCTGAGCAGGTATACAGATCAGCTGGTTACATTCTTCTCCGCTATGGTGGGACCATTTTCTCATTAAGTTATAGTGATTATGTCTGTAACAGCATTCATTCCTATTAATATATGCAAATTTATGAAAATAGTATGAATGATGTCATGCAAATATGGAAATGGTGTCATATTTTGTTTTTGATTGACACATTTCCTCTTTTACTGGGAGTAGGGAATTTTTAAGCAGCAAACAACAGCAAAATCCCCTGATCTGCTTAGTTTACTTTTTGTTTTAAATCAATTCTCCATGTTTGGGATAAACTCTAGTGAAAACCTTGAACTTCTGAAAGGCTTCAGAAGCCTGCATAAAAGCTAAGGAAATAAGAAGATAGAGTTGGATGGCCTCTGAGATACTTAGGGTTGTGCCACAGGAAAGAACAGGAAGGAAAATGATCCAACCAGGCCATGCCCATCCCTGGCCACAGGATTTCACCTGCAGGCTTTAGCTGAAAGAGACTGCATGAAAGCTGCTTGGAACTCAGCCCTTTAGAAGCAAATGGCCAGTAAGCTTGACTTGCTGCAAGCTACTCTAGCTCCAGTCAATCAAATAGCATCCTCCAAAGCTGCCACTTGCCTTTTTATTTATTCCTAAATAAGTGTACATGGCCCAGTTTATACTGGGACCCCACAATGGGCACGGATGTATAAACCTTCCCCCCACACAGCTGCTTTATTTTAAACAATAGGGTTAAATAAAGGGGAAAGGCCCAATTGGGGACCTTCTATTTTAGCCCCTTTGCATGTAGGGGAATTTCCAGAGGGAAGAGGTTCTGTGAGAAAGGCTTAGATTTCCTGTTCCGCTGTGTTATAATCTTCATCCAAATCAGGTTTGACTGGGGAATATATAACTGCATTCTTGCTCTCCTCTCTGTAATTTCCCTTATTTCCTCTTTGTCCACAACTCTCTCTCTTTTTCTCTGTCTGCATTGAATATCTTGTGATTAGGTTCTCCTTAGCCCAGTCTCTATTGGGAAAATATTTATTTGTTGAATTTCTACCTGGATAAGAGCTACTTCAACAGGATCAGGAAAGGTTTCCATTATTCTTTATTCTCTGATAGCAGCACTGCTACATTTAATTAAATTACAATTAAAGATATTAATTAGAATCTTGAATTAGAATTTTCATTAATGCTGCAACCCAAAATAAACACAGGTCCTAAATGCATCTAGATTAGATTATTGCAATGCTTTCTGTTTCAGAAGACCTTTAGCCAAAGAAATGAAAGTGTCAGAATTTTGACCTGAAGGCAGATATTCATGCAGGAACTCCTCTCTTTTGCTATCTTTGTTTCTTACCTATTTGTTTCCAGATTCAATTCAAATTGCAGACTTTAGCTTTTTTTAAAGCAAAACATTTTGGCTTCCACCTTCCTCACCTTCTCAAATGTGAATTTATTCAAGCTTCTGTAATGCTGAAGATGGAATATTCCAAAGTGTGTTTATGAGTGATATTTCAGGTATTATGCTTCTGGTTGAGATCAAGTTCTTTTAAGATGTCCAGGCTATGCAGCCATAATTTTTCTCTTGTTTCCAGTATATTTGGATCAGATAGCATCACTACTGAAAAAAACTGACAAAATCAGAGTGGCTGTAATCATCTGAAGTAACAATGCAGTTCCATGCTTTTCACCAGGACTGCATATTTATGGTTCCTAAAATAAGTGCATAGGTCAGCTGTGGTTTTACCCACATATACAATGTGACACCTGAGGAGCTGGCATTCCATTCTGCACATTACACTGCAGAATCTATAGGTGTTTTAATTTATTCTGCCAGTCATGGTACACTTTAAGGTAACAATTTCCCTAAGAGAAATACCCTTGAATTCACAAGGATGTGATCTGGGATTGCTGATCAATAGCTTTAGTATTGCTCTCACAAGTATTCTGTGCAGTTTTAGAGGCTGGCAGGATGCCGTCACAGGAGCTTTTGTAAGAAAGTTCAGACTTGGCCAGGAACGTGTTGCTTTTTCTGATTGTCAGGTGATGGTTAGGACAGGAGCTACTGAGTGGAAAACCTATCACAAACGGGACAGAAAGAATAAAATTGTGCTTCAGTGACTGACATCTCACTCTTGTGGAGAATACTTTCGCTAGATAAGATAGATGCCTGGTGGATCTTAAAGCCAATCACATGCTGAGGCTGTCCTCTGAGCAGAAGGAGTTCTTTTCTTTTGTTCATTTGCTCATTATTGCTGATGTTGCTAAGTTGTTGATTCGGAAGCCAAGCTGTACACGACCTCTCTCTGCTCAGCTTGCCAGGATTTACAATCTGGGAATGTGTGGGCATCAATGAGCCTCTTGTAAAGATCATTAACTACTTGGTTCTCCTCAGTGAGGGGGAGAACATTGAGGGAAAGGGTGTGTGTATTTTTTAGTGGTACTAATTGATTGTGGGATGAAGGGAGTTAATATCTGAATTTCATCCAGACCCCCCAAAATATCATGTATCCATCAACTCCATATAATTAGTGGGCTGTACTTTTTCACCTTTGGGTTTAGTAGAAAGATTTCAAATTAATTCCAGCAATAAACACATAACTGACCCTAGATGGATCAATGTATCTATCTTCTTCAACATTCTCTCTTCTATCTGTAATGCATGTGTAAAAATTATCTACTTGACTGGGATATTATAAGGACAGTAAGTAAGATAAAGATGATGGAACACATTGCATGGTCTGAAAAGCAATTGCCATAATATTTACTCAGGAGTTCCATTGTGCTCAATGGTCCTTACTAGGTAAACATCAAGAAAATATATGACAATTGAAAGAAATGACAACATGTGCTTTACTAAGCATGTAGTAATATCTGGAAATAGAAAGCCACAATGTAATCTCTGGCTTTCTATTGTCCCTCATCCCTGTTTTCAGCTCCATGGCTTGTTGACTAGGAATCTTTTTGTCTGGTTTCTGCAAAGCTCTGGTGTAGCATTATCGGGATATAGTTCTCATCCTTTCATTACTACATTTAACATATCTAAGAGCCATGTGGTTTATCATACTATCATAGAATAGTAGAGTTGGAAGGGGCCAGAAAGCCATGAGGTCCAATCCCCTGCTCAGGTCAGGGCTGCAAATTAAACCATCTCTCTCAGATAGCTGTCCAGTTGCATTCTGAATGCTTCTAGTGTGGGAAAGCCCACAACCTCCCTAGGTAATTGGCTCCATTGTTGTACTGCTCTAATAGTTGGGAATTTTTCCTGATATCTAGTCAGAATCTGGCTTCCTGTAACTTATGCCCATTATTCCATGTCCTGCACTCCAGGATGATCAAGAAGAGGTCCTGTCCTTCCTCTTTGTGACAGCCTCTCAAGTGCCTGTAAAGTGCTATCATGATTCATAATGACATAAGAAGACTGGAAAGACAGTCTTGACTAGATGGATATTTCAGAGGAAAATCTTGTTTGTGGGTCTGCTGACTGTCCAGTAATGGCTCCCTGAGATGGAGGCTAGAACATTATTATTATTCAAGGTACCTGGACAGTTACTAATGAATAGATTTGCTAAGTGGTGGACCTTGGCTTATCAATGACTTCAGTTAGGTCATCTCCATTGGAAAAAGTTGGTTTCTTTCTCCTGGGCCTGTGTAAAAAGGAATCAATAAGGTTTGGCTACTCCAGGCCAACCATAACACTTCTGCACACACTTTTAAATTAAGGCCCGTTTGGTCCTGAGAGTATTTAAAGTTCTGCATTCACAGAGCTCCTTACCAATTGTCTTAAACAAGTTGGACTAATTATAATAATTGCCCTTCTGGAATTTTGTTTTCATTCTCTTCATATCATTATAGCAGCCACCATCTGAACTAGGGGTGACCAGGCATGCTCCAAGGAAGAGCCACATACCATGAATGTCAGAGGTCTGGGAGCCACAAGCAAGCACACGCTGGTGGCCAAAGTGGGTGGCGAGTGGCAGCAGGCACCTGCGCGCAGTGGCAGTAGGGGCAGCGAGTGGCAGGTGGGAGCCCAAGGGTGCCCACAGCAGCGAGCACAGAGCCGCAAGATGAACTCAGAGGGCCACATGTGGCTCCTGAGCCTTGGTTAGACCACCCCTGGGCTAAACAAAGCTATGTGTCTTCCTCCCTGATAATCCATTTCCAAAGAATCTACTCATTGTGGTTGTGTGTTCGAGAGCTGAGCCCTTGTCTGCATCGGCTGCTTAGCAAATTGTAACTTGAAGGTAAAAAACAAATGAAGTTGTCGAGGTACTAGAGTTCTAACTCAAAATATCATGTTTTTCATTTCATGCTTTAATTTGATTGTAGTGATACATTCCTACTAGTTAGATTAGGGAATTAGCACTTCCTTGCAAACTATAAATTAGGGACTTCAGAGTGAGATTGGTGCAGGATATTAATTCAGTGCAGCGTTTCAGAATAAATCTTTTTACATTCTGAGGTTCTTGGTTACAAACTCTTGAAGTCAGCAGCCCACATTTCCTTACAGCATATTATTTCTGAAATGACATCTAGCAAATGAAATTTGTTCCCAACCAGCCAAAAGATATCTAAGAGTGGATAGGTGAGATGAGTACCAATGGAATTGAAACTCTGTAGTCTCAAGAACCATCATATGAGCTTCTCAACCATTCTGCTTATGTAAATGAAACCCATGTTTCCGCAAAGGTACAGCTATGAAAACCCTATGCTGGTTAATAGGAAACTTCATATTGCTCCTTTCAATACCTTGAAAAGTACAATGTTATACTATTTGGAAGCAGGCAAGTCTCATTGAGTTCAGTGGAGCTCACTTCAAGGTAAGTACTTACAGGTTTGCAGCCCAAGAGGGAATGAGCGCCAGTACGTTTGTAAGTCACTAAGACACTTCAGGCACTCATTTGGTTCTGAGTTCCCTGTTTGCTCAGTCTATATTGGAATGCTAATTTATCCTTTCTCCTAATATCTAAAACCTTAGGGCAGAGTTTAATTAACTGACCTTCAAATTTGTCTGGTTGCCATTTTCCTTAACAGTAACAGGATTTAGCTGTATAATATCAAATACAGAATCTCTTGTAGTAGTTCTAGATGACAACAAATTGTTTAGGGCGGTAAAAACCAAGCAGACTGAGAAGATCTCCGAATGACTCCTTCCAAAGTGAATGAATGGTAAACAAAATAGTGGATGTGATTCAGTAAGTGTAGCTGATGCTTGCTTGCTTTGCTTGCTAGTTGCGAAGTCGCATATGACCCATCGCGACCCCATGGACAACACTGCTCCAGCCTTCCTGTCCTCCACCATCCCCTGGAGTCCACTTAAGCTCACACCAGCTGCTTCAGTGACTCCATCTAGCCACCTCATTCTCTGCTGTCCCCTTCTTTTGCCGTCAATTGTTCCCAGCATTAGGGACTTCTCCAGTGAGTCCTTCCTTCTCATTAGGTGGCCAAAGTATTTTAGTTTTATCTTCAATATCTGGCCTTCTAAAGAGCAGTCAGGGATGATCTCCTCTAGGACTGATCGGTTTGATCTCCTTGCAGTCCAAGGGACTCACAGGAGTCTTCTCCAGCACCACAATTCAAAGGCCTAAATTCTTTGGTGCTCAGCCTTCCTTATGGTCCAATTTTCACAACCATACATTGCAACTGGGAAAACCATAGCCTTGAGTATACGCACTTTTGTTGGCAGGGTGATGTCTCTGCTTTTTAGTATGCTGTCTAGATTTGCCACAGCTTTCCTCCCAAGGAGCAAGCATTTTTTAAAGACCTTAATTTTGCATATGCACAGATTGGGCCTTCTGAACTGGTGGTAATGACCAAAGTAAGAAATGTTGGGGTCCTGGTGGGATAGCTTAGTGAAAAGTCAGTTCACTGTACAGCACTTGAGGGGAAAAGAAATTAATTCCATGCTGAAAATAAGTAGAAAAGCAGGGGAAAATTAAACTGCAGGTATTGTAATGTCACACAATCTGTACAGAAAATGGTGACACACATACCAATCTTCAGTCCTCCCTCTGTGTCATTCCATGCAGGAATGGGAACCCTCCAGCTTCTGAGCCTGATAAAATGCATGGGGATTCTCCAATCAGCCTGGCAATTTCTTTCTCTGACCCCATCCCAGCAACAGATGGGAAATAAGCACTTCTCCCTGTTCAGTATTGTATTCAGTATTCAGTATTGTAAAACTGTATTGATTCCTCCATACTTAGAAGGGGAAGCCACTTACCTGCTGCTGACTGGAGATAAGAGGGTGTGAGACTTTCCCAGCAGGGCAGAGGAAGTGGGGTCAGGAAATGATACTGCTGAGTAATTAAGCCCTGCTTCCTTCTGAGCCTTGTTATGCTTATTTCTGAGTAGACATGGTTCCTAGTATAAGTTTTTCCGGCCCTGCTCACTTTTGCTTTTGGCTCTTCCCATTGTGCCTTTGATACAACCTACCACTGGGAAGTATCCCTGAACCTTCTCCAAACTAGAATGTCATCCTAGGGCTGGAAATTGTTCCCCATCCCTGCTATACAGCCCCAAGTTGGAATTATGTATTGAAACTGGGAGAAAAGTGGATTTTCATTCATGCAACTTACAGTCCAGGGGAAGAGGATTCTACCTGGTAGAATTGTTGGTATTATCAATATCTCTGCACCCTGGTATATCTTCAGAAATTGTGTTCTGGAGGGCTGGGCTAGTCTGTAAAAGCGTAGAAAGTCATGGTAGCAGAGCTTGCAGGGTAAAGGAGGCGTGGGCAAAAATGGCTTCCCAACCTGCTGGCAGGAGCCTTTGCTGGATCAGAGCTTCTGCTTCTTGATGGGTCTCATAAAATGGTTGTATTAAAAGCCTCTGTAAAGGCCACCACGCCATCTGTCCATACTGTATTAACTCTCTAATCAAAATCTAGGAAATAGTTCAAAAACTGAGTGAAGTCTTGGTTCAATTGCCATTGCAGTCAGTGGGAATAAAAATTGTATTGATCCAGTTCAATTTAAGTGAAAGTTTCCTAGCACAACAAGCCAGAAAAGTGCTGTCAACATGTATAAAAAGGAAATGTATCCCTCAAAACATTTAATAGAGGTTAGTAAACTCTGCCCAGTATATATTGTTTGAGGTTGAAACACTTGGGTTCATGGTTTTAGTAAGTCTCCACTACAATGTATATTTGCAACATATCACAATGCCATTATTTTTCCATTGGACAATGACTGCCCTTTTAATTTTTCCTCATTTAAGTTAATTGACATGCATTCTGGAACTTCTGCTGTTGTGGCAAACAGCTTCACTCAGCTAATTAAGTGGAGTGCAGAGTAATGACAAACAAATAAAATAATACAGTTTGCCCAATTTATCCCTAAGCTATAATACAATGCAAATAAAATATTCACTGTGTCAAAGCATTTCAAAAGCAGGCAAAATGAACCATCCCTCCCACCCAAATAACAATAAAATATGAGCATCTTCCAAATTTGGTTAAGTTCCTGTTGGCTGGGAAACAGAAAAATAAGCAATTCAGACTGTTACTGGTAGGACACTGACTGAATATGCAAGAGGAATAAATTCACATGAAGTGATAGGTTCCTGGACCACAGGAATGATAATGTGCCATGAAACCATAGGCCTTCGCATGTGCCATATGCATGCTCAATGTACCATGCTTGAAAACAAAGACTTGACAGCATGCGGTCTGAATTAGCATATGTGCCTCTGTTTTTAAATAGACTTTCTTGCTTATTGCTATTTAAGTAGTTCAAAAAACCAAAAAGAAAAAAGGACTACATATGCTTTGTACTAAATTTAGAAGACCACAGGTAAAAAGGGAGATCTGTGAAAGATAAAAAGTATCTTATTCATATCAATGCTCATGCATGTTTTGCTAGGGCAGGTGATGAATGGCGTGCGTGAGAGAGAGAGAGAGAGAGAGAGAGAGAGAGAGAGAGAGAGAGAGAGTAGATTTGAGGAACAGACTAAATTTGATGTTGTTCCAGTACAACAATGCACTTTTGCACTTTGCCCCAGTACTTAATAGTTGGGGTTTAAGACAGCAAGAGAACTAGGCAATTACTAGGCAAACAAAACAAAACACAAATATGTTTCCAGAAAGCTTGTGTTTATAGAATTTTAAATCTGTACCTTCCCTTTTTCCAGTACTTGCAAGTTAGATGTTATATTCAATAAACATCTAGAGGAGAAGACTTGAGTAGGCCTCATATGTCTTTTGAGAGGCTGAGCTCAAATATAAAGAAAGGATTATTGTTCTCTCTGTGTGTGCACATGTTTATGTATGTGAATAATAATGCAATATAGGCAAATAAATGAAAATGGAAAATAGCATTTAACTTCATCTTGGAGGAGCAATAGAATTATGTGTGTTAAAAATCAAAGACATGTAGTAGAGCAGATTGCAAGAAAAAAATATGAAACACACTCACATGTGGCATTATATGCAACCAGATTCCCTAGGTTGTTTTGAACAAAGACAGATACTTTCTGGAGCTGTAACGGTAGAGAACTATTGCCCACATACAGTTGTGTTATGACCTGCAAAGGGATATTAGAAAGGGATAAGAAATGGTGTCAGAGAAATTGCAATGGGGTGCAATGAACCCAACAGCTATACTCCTGGGTGATATTAAAGATCAGATTCGTAGAGATTTAGTGGTACTAGTGAGTTACATCTTAATAACTTTTAGCAAAAGCTTAGCAACCAACATGCATTCCATCTCTGAGGGGAAAATGACTCTGATGATGAATAAAATAATTACAAGTTGCTTTGTGGAGGAAGAATGAGCTCCATCCAGACTTTCAAAAAAAAGTTGAATACCATTTATAAATTATTGAAATAGGTTCTATCCAGATGATTTATTATATATTAAGTTGAAGCACTGTAACTATCTTGAATTATTGTATTACAGAACACACACACACATCGCTGTTACAGCAGGTGAAACAGATGAGCTAGTCCGAGCACAGCATTGCCCAATTTTATTTGATGAGTTTTACGACATTGGCAAGATACTTGCACAGGTATTGGCAAGATACTATGCACAAACGCTTCTGCATAGAATCCTTGCCCCTCGATATTTATAAATTAGCTGGAAAGAAACAGTTTGTTGGACCAGAGTTTTGATTAATGCCTCTTTACAAGATGTGTGGTCCTGGGCTGAGTGAAAGAAGTAGTGGAAGACCATTCCTGAAAAATTCTCCCTGGATCTAGAAAATGCCAATAACTAGGCTTCTGGCAAACATTCTTTTCCTAGGCAAGGTCCTTGAGACCCTTAGGTTGATTATCTGGATCCATTTTAGTTGGCAGCAGGCTGGCTTTTGGCATGGAAACAGTTTGGTAGCCCTAATGTTGACCCATATCAGGAGAGAGACAGGTTTTTTTTAATTTTGTTGATTTTTCTTGAATTCTCAGTTACTATCCATCCCATCATGATATCTTTCTGGGATAATTGTCTGACTTGGCAATGGAAGGTGTTGCACTACAGTGGTTTTACTTTGATTGTTGATTGTTTGCTTTGATTATTGCTTTGAGAAGATCATACTGATTCAACTTCAGCAGCACTTACTTTTCTATATTATAATTTCACCTGTAATACATATTTCCACCAATTTACCAGGACAGAAACTAAGCTACATGGACTAACATTTTCTGTAACTCCCTCCCCCGCTGTTTTTTTTTAAAGTTACATTGACCTCTTTCTAAATCTTTGAGATGTTGCATGTATTTTTAAGATCAAAATGTTCACATTTTGAATTCTTAAGGAACTTTTGGATGGATATCCAGACATGCTGATTTATTCACTTTTAATTGTTGGTAAGGCATAAAGTTCCATCTTTTAGCACTGGTATTTGTTCACTTCTTCAGATTCCTGTTCACAATGTTCGTTCAGACAAGGGTAAGTTCATCTGCCCTATGCCTTCTGCAATGAAGATAGCCCTAAGAAATTCATTCAGCTTCTGTACAGTTTTCCTATTCTTTAGTATGCCTTGACTTCCTTGTCATCCAGCTATCCAACCATTTCCCATGTCCAGTTTCCTGCTTCTGATCATTTATGTTTTTTAGCAATATACTTCTTAGTGCCATATTGACCACTTGCATTCATTTTGCCAGTGTTTGTGTTCCTTTTTGTTCACCTTATTTGGGCAAGGCTTTCATTTTCAGGAGACAGTCTTTTTGCCTCTAATAGGATCACACAAGGTAAATATTTACCATTTCAGAGCATAACACCTTTACATAATATTTACATTTTGGTCATATGCAAATATAGTTGTCCATATCCATGATTACCTACATTTACCCTTTAGATTGCAACCTGTTTGGAAGGTTAATGATAGCAACATTTACAAGGCAGAGCTTCTCCTTTTGATTTCTCAGCGTTTCATATATATATTAGTTCAGCTTATATGTTACCTCTCTTTTTGAGAAGGCACAATATTTGAAGAGCAGGTTTTTAAAGCTATAAAAGAAATCTGCTTGATTACAACAACACCTTTTTCATTCTAACACTCGTCTTATTAGATATTAAAAGAATATGCTTCTTAATGTCAATATAAATGCTAGAGGTCTAGTACCAGCAAAGAATGATGATCATGTTGATATTAATCAATTCAAGCATGGGGATTTAAGAGATTCTACATTCAATTTGTTAGAAGATGAAAATAATGGATTATATTTGATTGAGAAGGAAAAGTAATATAAGAGACTAAAATTGATGGATTATGTGTATATATGTTTATGTGTGTGTGTGAGAGAATGCAATTCCAACACCATGCTGGAGATTGTGGTAAGCAAAGAAAGTAGAATGCACTACAGAATACAAAATAAGATGCAGTGCATCATTTTTGGAAAGGGTACTCTGAAGCTGTTTGCATGAAGACTGGAGGGTCGATTAACACCAATGTTGGATTTCTTCCCTATAAAAATAGTAGCTTCCAAGAAGCATTTCTTTTTAAAATCAGGACTGCAGCAAGGTGTGAAAGAGTTAAAAGTGCCCAGCTTAACTGTTGTGATTTTGATAATTATCATGCCGTCATCCCTAGAGCCACTATTTTCACTTTTTTTAAGCACATGTTAATCCCAAGGTGCATTTCCTGCTATGTCCAAGTTGGCCCGAAGTGGAAGAGTCCACAAAGGATGCTACTGGGACTCAGGAGTGCTGGGATGGGCTGGTTTACAACTCAACCTCTGTAATTTATCTTTCTTTTGTAAGAATTCCTTCTTACATCAGATCAGGGGCCATTAATCTGCTTCCAGCAGTAGATGGCTAGGGTAGAAAGCTCACAAATAGAGCACTTGTTTCCATCTCCACAAGGGATGTGAATAGGATAGGATAATTATTGATTCCTAGAATTTTAGAGTTGGAACATTACTTAGAGGCCATTTAGTCCACCTCCCACTTAGCACATGAATTTGTCAAGTACAGAATCTGTAAGTGTAAAGCATGTTTGAGATAAGCCATTTTTGTTCTTTTACATATTCTTTTACATATTTACAAAAACTACTCACCACCAGAGTTAAATTATTAACACATCACCTTGTGTTGTAAATTTCCTTTTTTGCTGCCGGCACTGCATGTTTTGAGGTTCTGGTGGTGGGTGCCTTCTCCATCATTTCAGCCCCTGTGGACTGTTTTGGAGAGTTAGACTTGTTGACCTTTCATTCTTATGTGTATGTGTGTCATTCATTATTACAAAATATCTTAGCAACAATACATTGACTCTGTCTCTTTCTACACACATGCGCATACACACACACACACACACACAATACCAACCAAGCAAGCAAACAACGACAAGGAAGAGCCATAGAAGAAAAATAAAAATAAAGATCATATCCATTCACAATAATCATTCACATCACCGTTAACATAAAAAAATTAAAAGGGGGAAATGGTGTATATAGTTGTATCTTTTTCAACTACGTATATAAATATAAACAGTCCATATATTTAAATAAGTTTCCATATAAAAATGGCAGCTATAAGAAATATGTTCAAATAGAGTAAAAGAAGCAAGACCTTCAGCCTATTAATAGGTGGTGGGTGTTTATCCATCCAAGTCTGAAGCCTTCTTTGCAACTGTAATGGCTTTCAGCATCCACTTTTGCTGCCCATCTGTAAATCCTCATATCACAGCAAAGTAATTTAAAAGCACATGTGTATCCACTGTTATCACCGAGTTTTCAAGAACAAAATTTATACAAGCAACAACATCCAAAACAAAATGAACCCAGTGCAGGGCATGGCCACATCAAATGCCTGAATGAGGCATGGTTCTCATTCCATTGCCAGTATTTGGTAGAGTTCAGCAAAGTCTTAACAAGCTGTTGTGGCATTCGGTATGGACAGAACATTGTTTTTTGTTAACTCAGCCTTAATTTAATCTACAGTATTAGTATATTTGGAAGGTAGAAGAACTTCTCTTTGATAAGAATGTGAAGCACAGTCCAACTCCTCATTCTGTTCCTCACTGACATTTTGAATATCTACCTTACTGTATGCCAAAATACTTTTATAAATATCAATTATAGGCTTAATTTTCTTAATTCCTCCAGCAGTGTAGAGAACACTGAAACACTTTGGCTGATGGCCATATATAGACTCCAGCAAATGCTGCAGCTAGTACTAGAATGAATTTTGTTATTTATTTATTAAATTTTTATGCTATCCAGTAGCTAAAAGTTTCTCAGGGGGCCAAAACAAAAGAATAACATAGAAATAAGGATTATCTAACCCTCTTTGGATTCCTTGCAGGAAAAAGGTAAAATATAAATATATTAAATGAAAAAATGTATCTACATTACTAAAATGGTAAAATCATGTAATCTAATGCTATGAACAATCCTATGGTCCCTGGAGAGCATTCAAGAAGTCTTGGATTTTCTTATCTGAGGTCAGAAAAGAGCTGCATCCCTGGAGCTCAGGATTTGTGCTTGGATTGCCCCCTTGTCCCAGTAGCTGGAACAGACAGAACCATGCTGGTTGCTTCTCTGTGCATGTAAGAGTGACTTTGGAGAGAGAGCAACAAAGCAGGGAGGGGAGGAGGCTGAATTTATCAGGATAAGATATATTCCATTAGTGCTCTTGTGTCCTTCTTTCACTATCTGCAGTTGCACATCTAGATGATAGAAATTAGCCTCCTAGCTGCCTTTAAAGCAGGAAGAGGAGCTAGGCAGAGAGCACTGCATGGAATGCTGGTAATTCTTTTAGAGGCTGATTGGCATCCCTGTTGGATTGTACCCCATCATATAAATTCCACTATCAGCCAACTCTTCACAGAAAAGACGGTCTCTCTATTTTCAAGATATGATTCTACATGATATAAGTTAGCATGCAAATATTGATCATCTGCAGCTGACAAGATATTGTATACCATATCTTTTTTCTTCTAGAACTTTTAGTGGTGTCGTTTCTTTCTTTGTAATATAGTTAGATCTGGACAGAGAGGGGTGCCAAATAATGTGATTGCAAAGCAACCCATGGTGTAGAGCATTAAAAGGAAATGTTGTTTTCTAGTCTCTGGTATGAATTAACAAATAAGCATCTTCAGTTCAATTCACTGATTGCTGTTCAGTGAAAAATGGAGAAAAGGTACCCTCCTTCTAATGAACTTCCACAGCTAACCTTGCATCTAATTCTGAAGTTGAATGACGCCCTTCTTTCCAATTAAAGAAATTTATATTGTGTTTACTGAAATAATGTTATTATTTGTGCCTCCAAAAGGATTTTCCAACACTAATGGCAAATTAATGGCATGATGCAGAGTAGGTTAGATTAGACAAATATTTAGGCGCGACATTCTAGGTATCTGAGTTATGGAGAGTCAGACTGAATATGTTATTTGACATGCTCAAAGATCTTCTGCCATCATTCTTAGAGTCCATTATTTATTTATTTTATTATTTATTTATTTATTTATTAAAACATTTTTATGCCGCCCCATTCGCCGAAGCCTCGGGGCGGCTCACATCAATAAATTAAAATAATTATAATATAAATTAAAATATAAATATAAAATTAAAATACAACAGTACAGTATAAAATAAGCCGCCCTGGCCAGATAAAACCAATAATGTTAACAGTTAAAATGCCGCTTGAATAAAAAGGTTTATTTAAAGGTTGTCACGTGCCACCCATAATGGACATCTTTCAGTTCAAGATCATATCTCAAAGAATGTATGGGTCACAATTGTGTCTATACAAAGATTTCTGCTTGCTTGAAGCAAATTAGTCCAATTTCCTCTGAACTGTTTTTTGGGGTTCCACAGCATCTTCCTGATCTCTTGATCAAAGTGGAATCCAGAATGGTTCCTTGATGCATTTGCTTGTTTTCATGTAATTAGCTACTGGCTTAAACTAGGTAGGGAGATGCAGGGGGTGCAGTGGTTTAAACTGCTGTGTTGCTGGGCTGGTTGATTGAAAGGGTGCCGGTTTGAATCTGCACAACGGGGTGAGTTCCCGTTGCTCCGTCCCAGCTCCTGCCAACCTTGCAGTTTGAAAGCATGCAAATACAAGTAGATAAAAAGGTACCACTTCGGTTCAGCATTTTGTGCCCCTCGGTGTTTAGTCATGCCAGCCACCTGACCACGGAATCTGTCTGCAGAAAACGCTGGCTGCCTTAGCTAGGAAATGGAGATGAGCACCACCCCCAAGAGTTAGACATGACTGGACTTTAATGTCATGGGGAAACCTTTACCTTTACCTTTAAACTAGGTATCATTCCTTCTGGACAGGCTCCCCTTATCGTACAAGATAACTTCCCTGCAGCAACTTCACTAAACCTGTTTTAGCGAGGCAATCACAAAAGGACCCACTTCTTTTTGAATTAGTAGCAAACAGATTTCCTGCAAGACTTTATAATCAATCTCAGTGGATCAGGTCTAACATGTGTAACACACACACTGGAGTTGGTTAGTCAGAATTGCTGTTTATATTTTAACATCTGCCTTGAGTTAGGTAATGTGGCCTATAATTTGGACAGTCAGCATGGACTTCGGAAGGTTTAGCGATAACTGATACAATAGCATCATATAAAGAAACAGGTAAAGATCC
The DNA here is from genome assembly GCF_004798865.1 of Varanus komodoensis. NCBI lineage: Eukaryota > Metazoa > Chordata > Lepidosauria > Squamata > Varanidae > Varanus > Varanus komodoensis. The sequence goes on from NW_025336236.1 coordinate 1,398,326, forward strand.
TGATTCAGAACTCTTATGCTAAAGACAGAAAAGCTTCGGAGTCAAAAGGGTTCAAGTGTGCCTACAGGAAAATCTCAGAACTTTCCCAGTTCTTCTGTTCTCAAAATCTCTGCCATCAACAGGGGTTCTGCAACAGTTCCTTTTGCCACAAACCCAGTTGTGAAATCCAAAACAAAATTTCATACTCCTGACTTGTTGGCTCTCCTGCTCTTCCTCTTTAGTTTAGAATAAAATTCTGAATAAAACTCTAATTCTATATTATTGTTGTTGTTACTATTTATACTGCTACATTATTAAATTACATTTACTTTTAGGCATCTTTGCTTACAAGGAATTCAAGGCAGCTTATGAAAGTCTCCTCCTGTTTTGTTTTTTGCAACTCAGCTACAATAACTCCTTTCCTCAAATAAGCATCAGAGGCTTCCCATTCAGGTGTAAAAGATGCTGTTGAACCTTGCTTATCTCAAAATATAAGTTCAGAAATAATCTTAATTTTAAAATTATTATCATTATCCAGTGAAGTTCATGTGCTAAGTACCAGATGATCCAACATAATTGGTGTACAATCCACTCAGGGTGCCTTTTAACCACCCTCCACCCCCCAAGCTCAGAGGAGATGGAAACTGCTACAACCAGTTTGTTGATATGGCTCCACACAGCTGCAAGGCTATTTCTCTTGGCTCCCCCTGCAAGCATTTGGATGTGGAAAAGACCAGTGCTTGCATTATGCTGTGATGCTACTAGCAATTCATAGAGTCAGGCTACCAGTAAGAGCTTTGTGCTAGTGAATGGTTTTACAGCTATGTGGAGGAAAGTATTTTGGTAGTAGTTCTCCTCCTCCTCGTTTTTAGAGAAGCAGTGCAATTTAAGAGAACAAAAGCACGTTCTTCAGGCAAGGCCTTCTTCTAAAACCCTTCTAGTCCATTTTTTTTCTTTCCAGGCAGCAGATACATGATACAGGTGGGAAGCTGAACACTGTTTTGCTCTTGCTGTTCCACATAAGTTTTCCTTCTTCTGAAAAATGTGTATATTGCAGCAGTTCTCTAACTTTTTAGCTAATTCTGGGTCTTTTAATGATCCTTTAACAGATAAATGTTGGGCTGCTTGAAATGAGATCATTTTAACAGAAGGCATTTTCCCTTCTTCAACAAGTGGTAGGTTATTCTGGTCTTGCAAAGCCGATTTGTGCATTATAAGAACTGGTGTACAGTGGGCTTACAATTAAGCTCCTGGGAATGATCTAACACTTATTCCTAAGTATTTAATACCTGCTTTTGTCTCTTTAAAAATATATTATCTCTATTGTCTAATCTGAAAATCCTTTAGTATTCCAAATCCCATAATGACCGGGTGGATTAGCTGTAATTTAGTTCAAATTCTTTTATCCTTTCATACTTTAATTTGTTTTATAATTAGTGATAGAGAACAGTGTCATTTGATAGTATTTGCAAAATAATGCAAACAGGCCTCATCTTGTTTTCCACTTTGCCTACAAAATGTGCTTTATAATACTACCAGATTCCACTGTGCACAAGCCAAGGCCCAGACTCTTACTTCCTAGTTAAAGAATATCACAAGCACCTTGATTTTTGAAGAATTGATTCCTACTTCAGGCTCAAGTCAACATAACAATATCATATACACCTTATTATCTAACATCTTGCTCTGTATGGATAGTGAGGAATCCATGCTTTGTGGTAAGAATTGCAATGAGACAACATAGTTAGCCACCAAAATATAAGCCACAGCTTAGATAGCTATACAGAAGTCTATAGCTATATAGAAATCTGTAGTGCCTACTCAGAAGTAACTGTAGTTCCCCTTCAGTGCTGCTTACTCTCTGGTACATGTATACCAATGTAGCCTAAGAATCCATTTTAATTTCATCTGTTATTTGCCTTTTTAATAAGATTCCACAAGGGTCCTGGCATATATGGAAGTTCTAAAATTGCTTCTTAGAGCAAACACATCTTTCTTGAAGTAATTCTCAGATAATCTCAGTTCCATTGTATATTCGTATATTCATTACATTTCCCACTTTTCTTACATAAGCTTTCTTTTGTCATGTAATGGAAATGGTAGTTTATTTCATGAATCCTGAATTAAGATACATCCCTTGAAAGGCAACATCCCCTAAAAGGTTGGACCAAAATTCTTCTCCTCAGCATTTCATGTTTTTAAAATCCAAATCTTCTTAGAAGTGCTTTTACGATGCATAGAACTTAATGAAATAATATGGATCCAAGCTGTATTGAAAACTGCGAACCATTCTTTGGGCAAACATAATCTGTGTGAGCTTTCACACATGGGAAAGAAATAAAACTATTTCTGCACCTCTTGCAAAAACATTGATCCTGTATGTACTTTCTTGAACACCAAGATAATGCTCTACATACTTGTGATCAGGACTGTGTAGGATACATTTCTATTTGATAGATGTTTATCCATACACTTATAGAATCATAGAATAGTAAAATTGGAAGGGGGCAGAGGGCCATCAGGTTCAGCCCCCTGCTCAGTGCAGGACTCCCAAGTTAAATTGTTCCTCTCAGATGGCTGTCCAGCTGCATCATGAATGCCCACAATGTCCCTAGGTGACTGGTTTCACTGTAGTAGTACTCTAACAGTCAGGACATTTTTCCTGATATCTAGCTGGAATCTGGCTTTCTGCAACCTGAATTGATTATTTCATGTCCTGCACTCTGGAATGATCAAGAGGCGATCCTGGCCTTTCTCTTTGTGGCAGCCTTTCAAGTGCTTGTAGAATGCTATCATACCTCCCCTCAGTCTTCTCTTCTTGAAGCTCAACATGCCCACTTCTTTCAATCTCTTCTTATAGGGCTTTGTTTCCAGTTCCTGAATCATTCTTGTTGCCTTTCTCTGAACCCTTTCCAGCTTTCTGCACCTTTCTTACACTGTGATGCTCAGAACTGGATGCAATACTCAAGCTGAGGCCTAACTGGTGCTGAATAAAGTGAAACTAGTACTTCACATGATTCGGAAATGATTCTTTTATTAACGCAGCCTAAAAGAGCATCTGCCTGTTTTGCAGCCATATCACACCCATATTCAGCCTGGGATCGACAACAATTCCATGGACATTCCCACTTGCACTATTGTTGAGCCAAGTGCCCCCACCTTGTAGCATTGCATTTGGTTTCTTCTTTCTAGGTTCAGAACTTGGCATTTGTCCAAACAGAATTTCACTCTGTTGCTTTCAGCCCAAGGCTCCAACCTATCAAGATCACCTTGAATCGTCTTTCTGTCTTCCAGGGTGTCCTCTATCCCACTCGCTATGGTGTCATCTGCAAATATGATAATCATTCCTTGCACTGCCTCACCGAAGTCACTAATAAAAATGTTGAAGAGGACTGGGCCCTGCAGTACCCCACTTGTAACTTCTCCCCAGTTTGTGAATCTGTCTTTGTGTCTTATTCTGTAGCCACCTGTGGATCCACCTGGTAGGTTTCCATGTAGCCCGCTTCAAACTAGTCTGCTAATCAGAATAACTTATATATTGGTTATTGTGTATTTAATGAACATCATAGGCTAAGCCAAAATTTCCTCTCAACTCTTTTCTGTGAAAAGGCTTAATATCCCTCTGAAAACCTCTATGTGGCTTGGGATTTTAAAATGCCTTCACCTGTGGCCTGAGCAGCCCTCTGAAATCTGATCTTTGTTTGCAAGATCATTCTCTCAATCAGGAATGGGGTGAAAATATTTCTAGAGGCCACAGAGCAACAGGAAAGCAATGGCAAACATGAACATTCAGCCGTTTTTCTATCTTACTCTTTTCTAAAATGTCTCAGGTTTACTTTTGCACAGCTATAAATCACACAGCAGTGAAGCACGCTATAATAGGGGAGAATTTGATATTCTATTATTGCTTTTCTCACAGTAAGGAAGAAGACTGAGCAAAGAACAGAAAGCAAGGGCTAGTTTATTCAGTTCTCTACCAAATTCTTGCATTTATTTCATCCAGGAAAAGATGAAATAAACTGTAAAGTTAGCAGGGCGCACTCAACATGAGTGTCCAGGAAATATACTAGGAGAGTCCAAATGCATACATACATACATACATACATACATACGTGTGTGTGTGTGTGTGTGTGTGGGAGAGAGAGAGAGAGAGAGAGAGAGAGAGAGAGAGAGAGAGAGAGAGCGCGCGAGCGGTTCACCTGCCTTCTATGTTATACCAGGAAATCTAGAAAGCTGACAGGGTGAAAAGTGATGAGTTGGAAATGTGATGCTCGAGGAGAATTTGCAAATACGGACAGAGAGACAAATAAATGGGTCTAAGATCAAATCAAGCCAGAACTGTGTCTGAAAACAAAGTGACAAAACTGAAGCTGTTGTATTTTGGGTACCCCACGAGAAGGCAAAACTCACTGGAAAAGAGAATCATGCTAGGGAAAGTTGAAGGTGGAGGAAAAGAAGATCAAACATGTAAGACTCCATTCCATAATGGAACTCACAGTCTTGAGTTTACAAGGGCAGGACTGTGAAGGATAGAACATTTTGGAGGGCATTCATATAGTTGGAAATGACTTGATGACATCTAACAACAAACATTGTCTTACTATCACTTGAACATTCTTTTAAGTGCAGGGGACTGGGGCATTCTGGGTGGAAAGCATGATCGTCACCATTAAGCAATGGTCCCTCTTCTTATGATGAATTCACATGACCAGTTTTTCTGCCCCTGCTGGCCTTTCTTGTATGGCTTTGGTGATCCATATGAAATACAGTTGTTAGGGAGCAGCTGGCCTGGACTTCCACTTGGTAAGATAAAATTAAAATGAGATGCAAGATTGAAATCAAGTAGGTCTAAAGACTATTTGTAGCATGCAGATAGGCAAGAAAACAATATTGTTGACTCTTTCTTCTCTTGATAACAAAGTGGTTATTCAAAGTGAACACTTCATACAATTCCATCATCAATGGTAATGACTTTCTGTCCTACCCACCTAGTATCTTAATGCAAATAAAATTCCATGTGCACAGTAGTATGAGATTATTCATATTCATATTACTGTGTGTGGGTTTGAATCATCTGTGTTCTAACAAGCTGCCCGTAACCCTCTGTACTCAGAGAATTATGGGCCAAATAGAGGACATGCTGAGGTGAATATTGCTTCTGCACCCCTCCTGCTCTGCAAAACACTCAGATGGCTGATTTCAGTCGAGTTTTGCCTAAGAGCATGAGGAGAGGAGGTTGAGATGCCACCAGATATACTGATAGGGCTGTCTCCTTCGCACCCATGAAACTCCGTTTTTTTAAGTCAGTCCTGTGAACCAGAAGGCATGGTTCATTCCATGCTTCTGTGAGTGTGGAATGAGAATATTCCAAGTTTGGAGTCTGAGTTCCAATGCCAGTGCAAATTTCTGAGGAGGGAGGTGGCGGTTTCTGGGTGAAGTGGGGACTTGCAATAATCCTATGGCTGTCTCGACCCTTTCCAGATGGCCACAGGATTTCACTGTAAGGATGTCAGACTTTGCATGTTTAGGGAGAATAAAATCAAAACTGTTAGCTGGGGAATGCTGGAAGCTGTAGGACTTTTTTCTGCCTAAGCACATATAGAAATTACCCTGAATGTATAGGATTGCACCTGACATTTTAATATTTTCCTTATTAAAGAAAAGTTTGAATTTAAATGGGGGTGGGTAGGAAATTACCAGGAACTCTGATTAATAATACATTGAATCATTTATTAATATATTCTAAATTTTGTGTGCTACACAGTTTTATATGAGTCTACAATTAGCAAGCACCCTATACAAAAAGTTCATGGGGAATGAAGGGTAGCTGAATAAGTATTCTTTTTCCTGGGAAAAAGAGATATAGTTACCAGAATTCAGCCTTTTAAATGACTAATACTTTGTAAATAAATAAAGTAATGCCCTACTTTATTTGTAAAACCTTAGACGAAGTCCACAGTTCAATATGTCTCAAAGACATCTGTCTTGGCTTGATAGCCTTTCATGTAACTAAAGATGTTATTAGTAACTCCAAAAGTTCAAATTGATTTGTCAAATGGCAGACAGACTACTTGTTGAAACTTGAAAACCTAATGATCTACACAGAAAATGCTGCAATGTATTAAACAGGAAGCACAGAATTCTAATGACAATTCTGATATTTGATCACTGGGAAGCCATTGAAAGACTTAAATAAGCCATGCATGCTCCTAGGTAATCAGTGAACTAAACCCAGGGATATTGGGAAACCAGCAGGTTTTTTTCCCCTTCTTTCTTGTTTTATAACTTGTCGTGCTTTTGACAAAAGCCCCAAATAAAAAAAGGTGAAATCTAATGCTCCACTTCATTGCCCAAGTCCTTTTAGCAAAAGATGAAAAGACAATCCTTTGCACCCTTCGAGGAATATCTTTAATGCATTTAACTCTTGCTATGAGGCTGGTGCAACAATCAATTTAAAATACAGTTAATTCAACCTCAGAATGTGATCTTATGAACTGCTGCTAACAGCAGACTCGGCAGGCAATGAAATAAAGCTAGAAGTGTTTTTGTGCGAGAACTCTTTGAATTAGAACTTCTATTAAATGCTTGCCTGAGCTAGAAATGCAACTTTCAGTACAGGGTCTTTTGGTTAACAATCAGTAGATCAGACAGGATTCAAAAGAGCTACTTTAGGTGCATCCAAGGGCTTGGGCATGGTGTGACTAAACATGTCTCATGGCATTTCTTTTTTCATTTTGAAGCAAACAATCAAGAGCTGAACTAACAACCAGTCCCTTCCATACGTGTGTGCTGCCTTTGTGAAATACAGCTTGTCAGGCTTCTTAGATAAATTCCTCTTCCTCCTCCTCCTAGCCATTATTTACATTAAAGATTTGATGTCTTGGGGCTCTACAAATGTTTTAGCCCTCAGCGTTTGGCTAGGCCAAAACATCTGGAAAGCTACAAGTAGCTCACCCTTGATGCCCCCTTTTTCAATATGAATAATTTACAAAACATATTTTGACCGTGATCCTCCCAGTCCAAGCTTTGCAGTAGAATCCTGCCCCTTGGAAACACAGCAGAATTAGATAGTTTCATTCTACTTGACTGTAAAAACAAAGAGAAGGTCTCATGCTATAGGCTTCTACTTCTGCTGACTTCCATTTCTGAAGCCTCATGGAGAACAGGTGAAGTTCCAGAGGACTAGAGGGTGGCGTCAGTGGTCCCACTTTTCAAAAAGGGTAGTAGAAGGGACATGGGGAATTACGGACCAGTTAGCCTTATGTCCATTGCAGGAAAAACAATGGAAAGGCTCACAATAGACAGAGATCTAGTGATGCTAGATAGGGAAGGGAGGCTGGCAGCCACACAACATGGCTTCTGTAATTACAGGTCCTGCCAGACGAACCTTGTAGAATTCTATGACAAAGTTTCAAGATGGCTAGATGCAGTGGATGTGGTTTACCTGGATTTCAGCAAGGCCTTTGACAAAGTGCCCCATGATATCCTGGTTGAGAAACTGAGGAGTTTTGAGATAGACCAATGCACTGTCCAATGGATTAGGGCATGGTTGACTGACCGAAAGCAAAGGGTAACCATTAGTGGGGAATCATCAGAATGGTGGCCAGTGACAAGTGGGGTTCCCCAGGGCTCTGTCCTGGGGCCAATCCTGTTTAATCTTTTCATCAATGACATGGAAGAAGGGGTGAACAGTCTGCTGATCAAATTTGCAGAAGATACTAAAATGGGGGCAGTGGCCACAACTGAGGTGCAGGTACAAGAGGATCTGGACAGACTATGGAAGTGGGCAGGAGACAACAGGATGGTGTTCAATGTGGATAAGTGCAAGGTCTTGCACTTGGGGCATAGGAATGGGTGTCATAAGTACAGGTTAGGGGACAAGAGGTTGGAGAGCAGCACTTGTGAAAGGGATCTCAGGATGCTGGTTGACTGCAGGCTAAACATGAGTCAGCAGTGTGATGCAGTGGTCAAGAGGGCCAATGCCACCCTTGGTTGCATAGCCAGAAGCATCGCTTCTAGATCGAGAGAGGTATTACAACCACTCTATATGACTCTGGTGCGCCCGCAACTGGAATATTGTGTTCAGTTTTGGACCCCTCATTACAGGAAGGATATAGCCAGGTTAGAGTCAGTGCAGCGCAGGGCCACAAGGTTGGTGGCTGGTTTGCAGGGAAAGCTGTATGAGCCGAGACTGAGGGAACTGGGTCTTTTCAGCCTGGTGAAGAGAACACTCCAAGGAGATCTGTTGGCAACATACAGGTATGTGAGGGGGTGTCACACGTAAGTGGGTAGAGACTTGTTCTCCCCTGCAGAGGAGGGCAGGACGTGCTCCAACGGAGCAAAGCTGAGAGAACCAAGGTTCCATTTAGATGCCAGGAAGCACTTTCTGACAGTTAGGACCCTGAGGGTGAGGAATGGGCTTCCACAGGAGGTGGTTGAGGCCCCATCGGTGAGGGTGTTCAAGGATAGGCTAGACATGCACATGGGATATATGTTGTGAGCAGAGCTGGATGGAGCCAGGCGTCAGACTAGATGACCCAGGAGGCCCCTTTCTACTCGCTCTGTTTCTATGCTTCTAAGGGCATCTATTATGGGGAACCAAAATCAAGGACTGATGCTGAGTCTTTTGTGGAGTAGGTGTTGTCAGGTTGGAGTCCATTGTCTGATTGTATTCTCTTCATTCTAGAGTGCTAGTTTCATATACCTGGCCATGACTAGGGGTCAAAGGCAGGCCAAGGATGCCAATAGACGTACCACCCATGGAAATGACCACAGGATCTGAGGCATCAAACTGCCTGGACTGGTCTCACCCGGTCTCATCTGCTAGGACAGGGAGAGCAGCATTTCCAGCTGGATGCCCTAGATGGAAGTTCAGGATCCATCTGCCAGAGCATCAAGAATCCCTGAGCCTTACTCATGATGTGAGAATGGCCAAGGTGGTGAAACAACGTCATCTACAAAGCTACTTGAAACACCATATTCCTGGAAATTCCCTTCTGTACAGTTCCCCTGCTAAATGGGGCTTCTTAGCCTTGTGCCGTGGGACCTCTCCTGGTAAGGCAGGATTTTGAGCCACATGACACTGGCATTAGAGATGGCCCAATAGGCTTGGGCTTCTAAATTGCTCTGTAATCTGTATTTTGATATGTTCGCTCATCATGTATAGTATTAATTCTGGTTGTACAAAAGGGGAGCTAAGGCCAAGAGATTTTTTTAAATGACATTTTACTATGCTTTTATGGCAAGTTTCTTTGAGGATTCTTGCGCTGAGAAGAGCCAATAAATCTTACTGAATAAATGAAATGATGAAATTCTCAAGGCCAAAAATGATTTGATTGTTGAATAAGTCTACACACACATGCATACATAAACATGACACTTTATTTTCCAAGGCAAATCTTTTATTCTGATTTAACAATGGACACTTTGACATCTAAAAGATTCAGTTTAAGGTAAGGTAAAATTGGGAGCTTAAATTATTGGAATCCTGAGGACTACTTTGTATGCCTTTGAATTTGTGCACTATAGTAAAGTAATAGATGGGGCAATTCTGTTTTTAAAATGTTCCTTCCTACAGCAGAAACTAGGCATCAGGTAAAAGTTCTCCGCAGAAAATAGAGAAAGCCGTAAATCTGAAGCTTTATGAGAAATGGGTGAAGGCAGCTGAACAGATTGATGGAATATCTTGTGATAGCAGGATACCTTATGGCTCTTCAATCTGAATTTTGTTCCATAAATCCACAGCTCATTATTTATCAAAATTACCAATAGTTGGTTTCACGCAGGGGCTTAGTATGAAACTTGTCTCACCAGCCCATCTCTCCTGTCTTATCCTGGTCCATTGAAGGCACACTCCAGTGATGCTGCCTGTAATCCTCTAACCTCAGAGAATGATGGGTGTTATATGCATGGTGGAAGACTACAGAAGCAAAAGTGGCCTCCAGGAACCTCCTGCTATGAAAAATGCTCAGGTCAATTTTGGCTAAGGGTCCCTTGAAGCAGGTGGGAAGGATTGTGAGCTGCCACCAGCACATTTTGAGGTCATGCTTGTGCCCTTGGAGCTACAACCAATGCAGTTCTTTTCATGCTGGCTACCAGGGTTGAAGAAGGGACGCAGTGTGACTTGGATTTTATATGGAAAATTGGCTTTCAGATTTTCTTGACTTAGTAACCTCCTTCTTTTGTGATTAAATGAATATTTAATCAGTATAATATGAGTTAATCCCACTGTTTGTGAGTAACATTTGTTCATGCCTGTATCTCCAGCACTTTGCTTTTCACTAGGACAGGTATGACAGTTCAATGAACTCTTTTCTCGGCTCAGAAGGTATTTTCAAAATGCCCTGAAAGCAGCTTTTTTCATATCAAACTCTTGCTGGAAAGACATAGGAAAAGGAGATTTTTTTCATCCCAGTTACTGTAATAATTGCAATTAACAAGGGTATGTTGTCTGTTGTGCAGGTTCTTCCAGGAGTTATCTTTTTGGGAGAAGATATAAATGGGGAATGAATGGTTTTTAAAAGGAGAAGATACGTTAAAGAAAAGGCATATGGATCAGATGAAGAAAACAATGAATGATTCCAAAAAAGGAGGGGTTAGCTATCACAGAGAGGGCAGAAGAAATGCATTGCACATTATTAGAATAATGCCAGCTTTATTTATTTATTTTATTAGATTTATATCTGCCTTTCCCCCCAAATACCTCAAAGCAGCATAAATCATTCTCCTTCTCCTACTCTCAATCTTATTCGCACAACACCAACTCTGAGAGTTGAGTTGGACTGAGAGTCTGTGACTGGCCCAAAGTCACCCATCTGGCTCCATGGCTGAGCAGGGACTAGAACCCAGATTGCCCGATTCCCAGTCCTGCACTCTTAACCACTACACCACATTGGCTCTTTATGATATCCATATTGGAAACCATGGATCAGGTGCCAGTTATCAGTCATCCTGTAAAGAACATCCTCTCCCAGGAACTAGGAGAAGAGCCTTCAGTGTGGCAACCTCCTTCTATGGGACTTCCGGTCTTCAGGGGTCAGGCAGACACCAATCCTGTGCTTATTTTGGCACCTGCTGAAGACATCTTTGTTCTGGAAAAACTTTCTATCTGACCAGCCACAACTTTAACATTATCCTATTCTTAATGCATGGTTTTTATTCTTTTATCTGTTTAACTTTTTTATTTTTGGCTCATGAACAATGAGTTAATTAATACTTCAATATTAATTACAATACATTCACATTTATGTATGTTAGACCTTATATTTAAACATTCAATAAACACACCAATTTGCCCACCTCTCCAGTGTATAAATGTTTCCATGATTGTCCGTACGTCAATATGCTTTCATCAAAGGCTGATATTCAGCAAGGTTCCAGATATTTGGAAATGCCAGAAGATAGTCAAGACGTGCACTTTTATTTCACCTATATCGACTTGTCCTTTTGAAATATCACAGTCACTTACAGAACGCACCCGGTAGCCCCCCATCCAAGCACCGGCTGTGTACATTGCATTTCTATGTGCTCAGCCAGGCTACAGTGCTGTGCACACCCAAACAGAGTGCAATAAACTTAATAATCAAGAGAAGAACTCTCTTCAATGTTGGTCAGCCTGGAGCAGACTTTTTAAAAAAGGAAGTCAGCAGCTCTGCCAGTGTCACCAGGTGAGAAAAATCTGGTAAAACCCGGAGCGGCATTTGACTCCTGCACCTTTTGAACAGAGTCTGATAAATCCGAGAACAATATGTTCAGGGTATAATGAATAATTCATCAACACAGTGACTGTAAAGTGTTCGGCTATAAATATGTTGATATGGGCTCCAATGACAGCATAATTAACAAGGAGCATGGCACTTTGACTAGTTGAGGATGTCACCATCGTGCCAACGAATAATTATAACTTGCTCACTTTTCCTGTTTCATTTTAAAAATGTTTTGTCTCACATAATGCATAACTTGTGTTAAACTATAAATAATACAAGCATGCCCATAAGATTGTATCCTTCAGCCAGGCCTATGCTGTCCTATCTCTCTTTCTGCCACTCTTCCTTCTTTCTAGCTCTTCCATAATACGACATATCCCAAATTCTAGCAAGTGAATATTTCTCAGTCAAACTACAATAGTGAGTGGTTCCAGAGTCCAGGAGAAAGGCTCATTGCCTGTTCTAGGGGTAGTTACTCTCTTTGAAAGATCTGCCTCATAGACTGGGGGTACTTCTTCATTTGTCATTGTTGTTGGCATCTCAAATAACCATGAAAGCTTGGAATGCCTTTACCAGCTTCAGCAAGTTTGCTAGCAATGGCTTCACCTATACCAAGGTAGCTTGGCCACAGGGGTACTTCAGACAGGCTTAGTGCAAATGTCTGGTAGGTGCATTGCCCTTAAGGCTGGTTTGGAAGCTGGAGATAGTGCAGAATGCAGCAGCTTGACTGATAATCGGAGCTGCCATTTTGCAGGTTGAAGGTTCTCTGCTGAGTGAGCTGCACTGGCTGCCTATTCACTTCTGGGCCAGGTTTATCGTTCTGGTGGTGATGTATAAAACCCTAAACCTCTTTAGAGCAAGACACCTGAAAGAGTTCCCTTTTGCTTAACAATTGCTCATTTACTGAGCTCAACAGACAACATGCTTCTGGGTGGTTCAGCATAAACATAGAACCCATTTGGAGACCACCTAGAGAAGAGCTTTCAGCATAGCAGTTCCATTTCTCTTGAAGTCCCTGCTCCAATTCTCTTGAAGTCTGGAGGTCAAAAAGGCACCAACACTGATTTGTTTTTATTTCATTTGAATAATGAAAAGTTTATATTTCAGGAAAGCTTCCTGAACTAGCCAGCCATAGTTTTTATTTATTTATTCTGTTTTAATATATTGTTCTATCCTTCAGTAAAAATAAGCCAAGAACCAGGGTCGACCGTGAAGCAGAGTGAAGCAGTTGGCTCAGGTCACTGCTGCTAGGAGGTGGCAGCAAGATGTTGGAGAAGAGACCATGCTCAGCACTCCTTAAGGCCGTTGCCTTCAGCTGCAGTGAAGGATGCTGACTCGTCATCAGTCTTGTTGTCATTTGTACTTGGAATGGGATAAGGCACTACCTTGCTTTTGACCTCAGGCAAAATGTCCTAGGCTGGTCCTGCAGGTGAAACTTTTGAATTTCCCTATGCTGGGCTGAGATTAAAGGCATAGGAGCAGATCCATTTTTAAAATGTATTTAACTAGCATTCCTAGATTACTGATAAAGAAATTTTCATGCAGAAATCTCAGCATAATTATAGCCACAGGAGGTTGTTTTTTTTAATAGTACTGAGAAGAGTCCTTCCTGCCTTGTTTCACGGCTGGATATGAGAGTAGCAATTGAGTATTTTCTTTTGTTGGATGATTCATGTGCTGGAGAATAATTACTCACCTTGCTTTTTGTGACAGTGGGTCTAAAACCTAATTTGCAATCTGAATTGCTATTTATGTGTTGTTTCAACCAGGATGGCCATCTCAAAAATACACATACAATCACCAGCTCTAGACAATGACTGAAACACAGTGTATCTACAGAACACACAAATACACTAACTCTATAAAATAATGAGATTAAATTCAGTGATATAATTGAGTTCTATAATATACCGTACCCACAAATATCCAGATAAAATACATTAAAAGCCATTTCTTGAAAGCCTAGAGTTTTTAATGAAATGCAAACATTTACTGTTCACAATTTTATGCCCAAATAGCCTGTCCATGAGGGCTCAACTGTTCTAGAAAGCATATTTTTTAAACCTAAGATCATTCATGCTGAGAAGATTAAAGTAACACATCAACATTGCTACAAGAATATGAAACTGTATGGGCATAGACCTAACAGTGACTGCAGAAGTAGAGCAAAGCATACCAAGCAACAATCTAAAAAAATTATTTTGGGTAGTTTCTAAAGTGTTATTTTTTTATCAAACCTCAAGTTGCTCTCCCGCAGGTCAACTGCAGGAGCAGTTTGCTCATATCCATTTTCAAGGCAGAGGTGATGACCTCCCTGCCTTCTGTGCGAGTGAAGCCCAAGACGACTTGCGAAGACTTCGATGCCTTCAAAGCCAAAACCATCCAATGAGGCATCCAATTGGGGACTGTAACGCAAAACAGTTAATATGAACACCGTGGTTGAACCACAGTGAATCACAACCTGAATTAAACATGCAAGTTAAAATAATAATTTGAAGCAGTAGGAAACAATTCAGTGAATCAAATCAATACAAGCAGTAACAAGCAAGCAAACAAAAACAGCTGAGACCAGCCCCAAAGACCTTCTGAAAAGGAGCTCCTGTAGCCATCTGCCTGCAGGATGTTTTCACTGCATAGGCTGAAAGCCTTTTTCCAGGGGCTCAAAGCCACCTTTTATAGCAGTGTTAAAGACAGTGTTAAAGACCAAGCAGCATGCTGCTGAACAGGAATTGTCATGTAAACACTGTTTCCCCCTAAAGAATGTGCTGGTTCTTTCATGATTGCCATCAGAATGGTTTGGAACTGAACACAAAACCAAATAATTTTTTTAAAACTTTCCCTGAAGTGTTGCTTTCTTGTATATTTCAAGTGCACTAGTGTTCTGCTCACATACACACTTCATTTTTTTTGCACACTCTTTCCTCTGTAGCAATTTTTCACTTCAGTGCAGGCAGGAGGCAACGCTGATGTACTCATATTTCTTTGTAATTATTCCTGATTGATATTAGTTATTATCAAATGCATTCTTTTCTCGTTTCAGATGAGAGCCACAATGAAATACAACCGATAGGAGAATGAGCTTTCTTCCTGAATGACAGGGTATTGCAAGTCTGAAATTTTAATTTTCCCAGGACCCATTTCATCCCTCAGTGAGTGAAGAGTTATTTGCTTTTCTTCTGCTTTAATTGAGAATCACAATACTTTCCATTTGGAATCACTTGAGACCTCTTTAATTAGTAAGGGTATCTGTGCAGCTAGGAAAAGCAAAATCAGCCCAATTCTGACCTAACAATACATGGCTGATGCTTGTACTGTCAATGAAATATTCAGTTTTAAGAGGCTTTTGAGAGGGGAAAAAATCTTTTAAAAAGAGAAAAACAGAGAAAAAATAGTCCTGGGCCCCAGAGAAAGCCTTAGGAAGACTGTATCCTGCTAGATAACTCTACTCAGACAAATAGAATTTACCACTGCAAAGCTGATTGGATTGGTGATTGTTTACCACTGTGATATTTCTGTTTTGAAACATCTCCCTGAAAACAACCATTTTCAAAAGGCTAATGTATCTTATGGATTGAAATAGCATCCCTCATAAATAAGGCAAAGCGATCCTATGGTTCCCTACACAGGACCTTGGAACCAAGGTATATATCAGATTCCCACCCTCCAAGGCAGAAGACACCATGATTCTGGGAGGGGCAATGTAACACTGGCTCCTCCCTGCTCATCTGTCTCCTTGCAGCTGCCATTGAAAGCATGATGGCGGTTGTTTCCCAAGCAGCATCTTTGGGACAGTCTCATAGGAGCTAAGCTGGGGGTGACCTGGTGGGCAGGGTATGGAGGGGACGGAAGAGGCCAGGATCTTTATGTTGTAAGCCTCTCCATCACCTGTTCACAGCTATCAGTGGTGAATGAACTAGATGGGCTTGTATTGTTTGAAGAGCACAGCGATGAGGGATCACCTGTATCTTCCTCCCAGCCTGCCTGACTCTTGCTTGCAGCCTACAAGATGGAGGGAGGACTTCAATCTCAGTGTCCTCTAATTATCAGGAACAAGAGATGGAGTCTGTTGCAAACAAGAGAACTGTAAATACATTTACAGTGCAGTCTTATGCCCACCAGACAGAAGAAACTGGAAACCAGATCTGACCTCAAAAATATGTTTCAAGTCAGAGCTGGGACTCATTCAGAGTCATGCCTTTGCCTTTGGAGCTCCCAGATCACAAGTGGGACACCAGAGCGAGCATTTTTTCAGTGTTCTGGGGTCAGGGAAGGGAGGAATCTGGCTCTGCCAGCACACCTTGTATCCTGGGGTTAACTCAGCCTCCCTTTCTCACACTCCAGGACAACAGACCTAGAAGGCCAAAGCAGCTGCCTTAAGTCCTTTGTGGAGTGGGAGAATCATGAAGGAAACCTTCTCTTGCTTGTTCCTTCTGCCCTCACTGGATCCTTGTAAACCTCCAATGGCTAGCTGCATTGGATTGTGTTACTTTTCTAATATGTTTACATTATTCCTATTTAATTAGAAAATTAATATCCAGAGTAACATTAAGAGCTTGTGCTCCAGTACCACGACAAATTCTAGTAAAGTAAAACTCCGTGACTTGTAGGTAAAACTCTGGAATCATCACTGCAGTTCTGTGATAGGAAAAGCTTCACTGATTGAAACTCTCCGGGTTAGGCACAACTCTTAAAGGTGCACGAGTCCTCCCAGGGTTCGAATAAGGCATCTCTTTCAATGCCTTCTTCATTAATTGGGTCCCAGGTCTCCTAAACCAGGGACGGAGGAGCCTGTCTCCTTCTGCTTTGTTTCATTTTCACATGGTTTTATTCCTAATTCTGTTTCAGGTCTGTGTTAAGATGCCTCATCTGGTAAACAGCTGCATTCTGATCGCAACAGAGTCAGAAAAGTGCCAGTCAGGTCATTTTGTATCAGATAGTTCAAAGACTGAATTCCTCAAACCTTCTTTCCCTGGAGTTTTCACTGGCATCTGTAGCCATTTTTAGTTAACAGAAAGTTCACACATTCGCACACAGAGCTCAGTGCTAAGTCATAGATTATCTTCTACACACCTGTAAGCTGTTAGTTTGTTCAAGCGATCCACTAAGTTGATGCCACTGAGAGCACTGCAGAATGCTCAGTAGTAGAGGGGGAAAGAATAAAGCTAGACCATACCCAGTTTTACTAGCAGTCTCCACTCTGAATCAGTCCTCAGTTAACCTGATGTGCGGAGATTTTGCTAGCTAATTGTTCTGTGCACTTGGGTATTTAATCCCTGAAATCTCTGAGGGAGAGAGTTCAGTGCACTACACATTTAATCAATGTTATGTTTTATTTCAGTTATTTGTTTATTGCATTTATATGCTGCTCAATAGCTGAAGCGCCCTGGGTGGTTCACAGCAAATAAAACCATAAAACAACAACGACAACAACAAATGCTATGCAAATTTATAAAAGTAAAAGAAAGAGCAAAATATAGCAGCTGTATAAAGATTTAAAATGGGATAAGGAGTTTAAAAAAGAAGACTGAGAAACTAAAACTAAAATTCCTGGGAAATATGGTCTCCCCCCCTTACTGAAAAGAATACAAATTAGGTGTCAGGCAAGCCACTTTGGGAAGTTCCACAGTTGACCAACACATGCTAACAATGCAAGTGGATGATAAATATTGATGATGGATAATAGATAGATGTGGATTTACATTCATTCTCTGTCTGGAATCTTATTTGATGTCTGGATAAAGAATATTATCAACATGAAGGTGCGATTGGAAGGTCCTTTTTGTTCGGCTGATCAAAACTGCTTTGCACTATGTAAATATAATCTGTGCAAAGAGACCTATCATTGTGAGCACTTATTTATGTTTAGCAACAGCTAGTTGCTCCTAAAGAATGTTGGCATGCGGCGACTGCTTGATTCCACCCTTTGGATAAGCAAATGGTAGATAATGGAGCATGTGCTGTGCTCGCTGCACTTTTAGTTAAGAATCTCAACGTTGCTGGGTTTGAGTGTGAATTGCCATCCAAGCTTTCATTTGTCAAAGGACACATTGAGAATTAAAGTAACTTATCTATACTATTGAGCTAGTTTTGTGTATACCACATCCCTGTAATTCTTGAATGCCTGATAGTGAGCTGTAGCATTCATTTATCTACCAATTCCATGAATTTTTCATTGGGAAATCTAAAGATGTCTTGTGTGATGCATTTAGAAATGTGTTTTATGCTCTTCAGAAAAGGCTGCTAAATCTACCTGCTGCTACCTATTTAATATGAAATTAAAGACCTCTCCCTTTCCACTTTCCCAGTTTCATGAGGTTGAAACCTTCTCTCCCTACCTCTCCTTTTGAAAAAGCAGTGTTGAGTGTTGCACTAAAAAGTTGCATTTCCATATTTATCTTGGGCAGTATGCACAGATCTTGTTAAATTATCTGTCTCAAGTAGACTTTAAATGGAAACTTCATCCTGAATAAAATTAGAATTAAGTGCTATTACTGGGTACCCACATTTTCTGATACACAGGCATGTTCCAGTCAGGTTGCTCTTGTTGCTCAGCACTTGGGTACAGTAGCACATAACAGAGTGGTGTTGTATGATTGTACTTCTCAACTATTTATAGGAAGCAACTAGTCTCGCCCTTTGCTCCTGAATGGTATATTGCCAAAATTTCAGTTCTGAATGCCAAACTGCCTGGTAGTTTTTGTACCAACAAACTGACTTAATAACCCCAAACCTCTTGAACTTTAATGAGCTGTATCACATCTGTATGCATAATACATTCTTCTGAATCTCTCAACAATGCACAAGCATTAGGCATACACTATAGAGGTCTAGCTAATATATTCTCCATGCTGTGGAAGTTTTGCAAAATGCAATTGAAATACCATCACTGTGTGATGCTGATCTTATATTCTCATTCCATGCTCCATCTAGCAGCATTTGCAGGGTATGTAGAAATCTTTGTGGGGAACAACCTAGCTCAGTCTCCTCCAACCTGTTGTCCTCCATAGTAGCTTGGTGCTACAGTAGCTTGGTGGCCTTTAGATAAATCTATAGTATGCCCACAGTTAGAATTCAGTGTGTAGCTTGAGCCCTACTGTTCCAAAGGGGTATTATACAGCTCAAAAGGGTGTAGAAAGGGGTTTTACCCTTAAAAGTGGGCTAAAAGAATACATTAAATGCAATTTAAATAAAAGGAAAACCAGAATGATTAAGGGGCTGGAGATGAAGCAGAGAGTTGCTTCTAGAATGAAAGGTTATGCTGATTGGGGTACTTTAGCATAGAAAAAAGGGGAGTCTTGTTAAAAGTGCATACATTTATGGTGTAATGTGCAGACCCAGGATCACTCATTGAGGCTACACAGTAGGAGATTCAGAACAGATGAAAGAAACAGTTTCTTTCCACAGCATATTGATGAACTATGGAATTGACTACCACAAGCTGTGGTGATGGCTAGAAACTCAGATGGAGTTTAAAAGGGGTTTGAGAGATTCAATAAGAATAAGGTGGTCAGTGTCTAATGGGCATGATGGCTACATGCTACCTCCAGGATAAATATTAAGGTGCAGTCAGACCAGCTTCACGTATATGTGCTGAGCACACAGTGTTCTCCACTGGAACCTTGGATTATTAGCGAATATCATACTGCTCAGTTTCCAGGAACACAGATTGAAAGCAGCACAGAAGGCATTTCTAGAATAACCATTGTAGGGGAAGGCTAGGTATCAAATGTCACTGTGCTGGAAAGTGAACCTCATGGGTGACCAGCCTGAAATAGAAATGGCATGCATTGTGGTATCCCTGGATGGATGTAGTGTGGGTCGCTTAGGCCTCACTGTGACACAGTCCAGTCTCTTTTCCTGCCTGGTTCTTGTATGGTCTTTCTGCCTGTTTCCTGAATGAGTAGCAAAGACTTCCTCTTCCTCTTCCTCTAACCTGCATGTACTGGGCAAAGAGCTCAAGTAGTCTTCATAGCTAGAGAAGTACTTCAGTGATGGAATCAGCCCTAAGCATCCCCCACTTTGCAGGCTGCTTGGCAAGGCAGGAGGCAGAAATAAATGGAGATTCTATGCTCCAGTGACCTCCATCTATCAGAAAATCCCTGAAGGCCATGGTCAGTTGAACACAAATTAGAACAGCTAGCCATCCCCAAACCTCAGCCACAGATTCATGGAGTCACAAAAGTGAATATAATGTGTTCAGACCTAGTTTGGACAAAGTGCCTTGGCATTAACAGAGTTTCTTTGACTGACATTTCAGCTTGGTGGATGTTTTCAGAATTCTTTTCCTGTTTCATTTTGTAGAGAATTGAATATCATCAGTGAAGCATGGCCTTTGAGTTGCCAAGGCTGTGTATGGCCTTGCCTTGTTCCAAGAAAGGATGCTATCCAAATCAGAAAGCCTGTGATACGATTACAGCGCTGCTGAATTTTTTTTTTTTCTGAAGTTTGAGACATAAGGGTTGGCTGCAGCTAATGCAATATGATGTGATCCATACCTATGTCATATTCCCAAGTAGCCCATTTCACCTTCTGGCTGAATTGGCACTTGCAGAAGTTCAAAAATTAGTTACATAGTTTGCTGAGGGTGGACTATACCACTGCTGAGTGAGGTCAAATATAGACCTTGGACTTTATAACCCTCATCTCCTGCAACCTGTGCACTAAGCGTCCGAGACTTCAATTCAAGATGGAAGGCTTCAATGAGGTAATTCCTCCCATTATGTTTTTCGGGAAATACAGGAAGCATGGGAGGCCAGCATTAGTTAAAAACAAGCTTGAAAACACTACCCGATGAGGTAGAAAAATGGAAACCTCTTCCATGGGAGAAGAATCATAGAATAGTAGAGTTGAAAGGGGATAAGAGGCCCATTAGATCCAACCCCCTGCTCAGTGCATGCCTACAGTCCATCAGTGAGGTTGCCCAATCAAAAAAATGAAATCAGATTAGTCTGACAGGATTTTTTCTTGACAAAACCATGTTGGCTTCTAGAAATAACTGCATCACTTTCAAGGTGTTTGCAGACTGACTGCTTTATAATCTGCTTCAGAATTTTCCTGTAGATTAATGTTAGACTGGCTGGTCTGTAGTTCCCAGGTTCTTTTTTCCCCTGCTTGAAAACGAGGAGAATATTAGGCCTTCTCCAGTTACCTGATACGTCATCTGTCCTCCATGATTTCTCAAAGATAACAAACAGTGGCTCTGGGAGCTCTTCTGCCAGCTGCGTTATTATTCCAGGATGGTGTTCATCAGACCCTAGAGATTTGCACTCGTTCAAGCCAATTAGGTGATCCTTGACTATTTGGCTCTCAATCTTAAGCTGCCATCTTGCTCCTTCAGCTCGTACTTCCCCTTCATCAGGAAGGTCATAGACCTTTTGGAACTACACTGAACCAGAGTAGGAACTGAGCACTTCAGTCTTTTCTTTGTCATATGTTATCATTTTGCCATTCACATTAAGTAATTGAGCCCCCACTTCTTTTCTCTACGGACATGGCATGGTATTGGCATGGTAACTTTTCCCCAGAGTTCCTGTAGCTGCCACTTGGTCCATTAGCTCTCCCCTAGTGGACCAAATATCAAGTCAGGGCTAGACATTCCTTTAGTTCCTTCCTCTACTATTTGTAGAAGGAAGTTGCCAGCAAATCATGTTAGGAATTTCTTGGAGAGAACATGTTTGGCAGAGAAATTTCTTGGAGGAAACATGTCTTCCAATTCTTCTGCTCCTAATTGTCACCATTTTACAAGTAGTTCCCTCATCAGGAATCTCCTATTCTGCCTCAGCTCACTGCTGCACTTCTAGAGCCAGAAGCGTTCACTACATATACTGTTGCTGTTCCGCTGCTCTGTCTAAAAATTCTTCATCTTCTCTACCACAATATCCAACAGCAGATCAGTAACATTAAAATCAGACACAAATACTGCATCAATAAAATAGCAAAATAAGTGATGGTGAACCTTTTAGAGACTGAGTGCCCAAACTGCAACCCAAAACCCACTTATTTATTGCAAAGTGCCAACACTACAATAAAACCTGAAAACTGGGGTTTTAGTTTAGAAAAAAACAACTCACAGACAGTCCAAGAAAGTATATATATATATTCTTGGCAGTGCACTGACCTGCCATGTGAAAGCTTGGACGAGTCTCAGCTAATGAGTTGCAGCTCGTGATATCATCGCCTGGTGCCGCTGCTCCTTTCTGAGCATGAGCATGGCCCCTATGTGAGCTGTGATCTGATGCTTGGCTGCTGGGGCAATGCTGGGACAACTTGGCTCATGTGCTGACAGAGAGGGATCTGCATGCCTGCTGTGGCACGCATGCCATAGGTTCGCCACCACTGCCCTGACCCTACCCTGGTGCAGTTCCCTAACCCTAATATTGGGGTAAAATACCATTGAAAAGGGCGATTTTGAAAAAGCCTTCCTTGAATAGCTTTTTCTGCTCAGTTAAATATTTCTGCCCATTCTAAACACATTCCAACCCTCAAAATCATGCCAGGACACCTCATTTTTCTAACCCTACCCTGGTGCACACCCCTAACCCTAATAGAAGGCTAACGTTCCATTGAAAATAATGCAATTTTGAAAAACCATTCCTTGAGTAGCTGTTTCTGCACAGCTCATCATTGCTGCCCATTCCTAACAGATTCTAACCATCAAAATCATCCCAGGACACCACGTTATTGTAACCCTAACCCTGCTCTGGTACACACCCCTAAGCCTAATACAGGGCTAAATTTCCATTGAAAATAATGCAATTTTGAAAAAGCCTTCCTTGAGTAGCTTTTTCTGCAGAGCTCATCATTCCTGCCCATTCTAAACACATTCCAGCCATCAAAATCATGCCAGGACACCTCACTTTTGTAACCCTAACCCTGCCCTGGTTGCACACCCCTAACCCTAATAGAGGGTGAAAGTTCCATTGAAAAGAGGGCGATTTTAAAAAAGCCATCCTTGAGTAGCTTTTATTGCAGAGCTCATCATTTCTGCCCATTCTAAACACATTCCAACCATCAAAATCATGCCAGGACACTTTGTTTTTCTAACTCTAACCCAGTGATGGTAAACCTTTTAGAGACTGAGTGCCCAAACTGCAACCCAAAACCCACTTATTTATTGCAAAGTGCCAACACTACAATAAAACATGAAAACTGGGGTTTTAGTTTAGAAAAAACAACTCGCAGCCAGTCCAAGCAAATATATGTATATCCTTGGCAGCAAACTGACTGGCCATGTGAAAGCTTGGATGAATCACGGCTAATGAGTTGCGGCTCGTGATGTGATTGCCTGGAGCCTCCACTCCTTTCCGAGCATGCGCATGGCCCCTGTATGAGCTGTTATCTGATGCTCGGCTGCTGGGGTGATGCTGGGGTGACTTGGCTTGCGTGCCATAGGTTTGCCCTCAGTGCCATAATACCTTCACTGAAATTGTTCCAAAGGTACAGCTGCAATAACATACAGTAAAATTCAATGTAGATAAAATAAAGAAAATATAGAAAAATATTAAAAATCATTTAAGTATTAAAATGCTGGGTGAATAAAAAGGTTTTTATCTGACACTGGAAGAAATAAAAAGTGGATGCCAGGAGCACCTCCTTGGGAAGCTGAATCCAAAGTTGGGATGCCAGAGCCAAAAAGTACCTTCCCCTAGTAGCCACCCTCTTGATTTCCTTTAGAGGTGGCTCTCTGAGAAGAACTTCAGACGATGGCATCAGGGTCTGGGTAGGCATGCATGGGAAGAGGCGTTATTTTAGATAATATGGCCTCATGCCATTTAGGACTTTAAATATTAATGTGAGCACTTTGAATCAGGTTTGAACTTCAATTGGTAACCAATGGAGTTGTAAGAGGACTCACATAATACTCTCATATTGGCCAGTCCCCATCAGCAGCATTGGTCTATTTGGAAGCAACCGAAGTTTCCAGATTATCTTGAAGGGCAAGTTCACACAGAGCGCATTACAGTAATCCAAGTGAGAGGTTACCACAGCATGGAACACTGTTGCTAGGTTCAGTGTGTCCAGGCAGGTTTGGAGTTAATAAATCAACCTGAGCTAATGCAAGGTGCTCTGAGCCACTGAGGCGACCTGTGACTCCAGTGACACTACAATAGCCAGGAGCAGCCCCAGACTATGGACCCTGTTCTTTAGGGTGAGTGTAAGCAAGTGTAAACCCATTCAGGACCAGTTTAATGTCACCCAAGTGGACAGATAATCCCTACCCCCCGCCAGCAGCACCTCCATCTTATCTGGATCACATCTTAGTTTATTGGCCCTGATCCAATCAATTACCAAGCCCAGATACTGTCTCACCTGGAATAGATGAAAAAGAGAGATAGAGCTGAGTGTCATCAGCACATTGATGACAGCTCAGCCCAAACCTCTGGATAAATTCCCCCATAACTGCCTTGGTGCACAGCAATACTTCCCTAGCACCACCTTCTGGAATTGGCTGGTCAGGTAGGAGCAGAACCACTGAAAAGCAGTGCCTCCAGCTCAACCCAGCCAGGATATCCAGAAAGATACCATGGCTGATGGTACTGAAGGCTGCTGAGAGGTCCAGGAGAGCCAATAGGGTCATAATCTCCCTGTCTTTCCCTGAATGAAAGTCATCCCACAGAGAAGCCAAGGAAGTCTCCATTCCAAAACCATACCCAAAAACTGACTGAAATGGATCAAGATGATCAGTTTCATCCAAGAGCACCTGGAGCTGTTCAGCCCCCACCCTCTCAAACACTTGCCCAGGAAGGGAATATTAGCTACCAGCCTATAGTTATACTAAACTATACAACTATATGCAGCTCGAACTTGTTCCCCATGTAGGCCATGTTGTCCTCAGGCAAGAAAACAAACATTGCACAGACCTTGCAGGTCACCACCACTGGGGAGTCCTCTTGGACCTTACTTTGTAATGACTTTTGATTTGACCTTGCTGCGGGTGGTGTAACAATCAGAGCTTTTTCCTGTCTTCCCTGAAGGTTAAAAACAGAGCCCTACCAGTGTGTGTGTGTTCCATCGAAACAAAGAAAAAAAAAAGTTAAAGGAGGAAGAAAAGAAGAAAAAACCATTTAAACAAATAAAAGAAGTTATGGACCTCCCCCTTAACTGCCCCAACTGAATTCTGCTGCCAAACTCCTGCTAAATCTCCATATTCATTTCTTGGGAGATAGGTTTCTGGGAGCTTGGTCACTTGTATACAGCATTCCCTAGATCAGCTGGGGCAGCTCTGTCTCAGCTCAGGAACCAGAACTGTTTCAGGAAACTGGAGGACAGATCTTGGCTCAACTGCACCATGATGCTCTGTGGGACAATCACCTGGCTAGAACCTGGAGAGGAGAGGAAAGGAGAAGCAAATCGAGCAATGCTGAAATCTCCCTGTGAGAAACTGTTGCGATTTTCTTTTTCTACTGGAAATAACAGGTGAACCTGTCCCCTAAATTATCTGCCCACAAAAAGGGTGGATAATGTCAAGAGGCCATTTGTGCATTCTGTGTTTTTACATTCAAGCAGAGTATGAAAATCTCAAATGGGAACATTTCTGCTCATCTGTCCATAGGACTGCGTCCAAGAGCTCATTCAGGAGCATGTGAAGCATCAGTGAAAAACCTCAGAATGCACCTGATGCAAACTGCAGGGATGAGGGACTGTCATGAGTTCCAGAAGGGAAACGGAGAAGCTTATTAGCCACAGGATTTAAAGCAGGAATGGCTCGGGAAGAGAAGATTCATACTCACCATTCCACCATCTGATATTTGCATCTTCTGATAATAACAGTATTTAAACATTATTGATGCACTGTTATTCATTCATGTCTAACTGACTCCCCACTTTCTAGTTTTCTGTCATCTTCTTAATGTGGGAAAGACCAGATGCTACAGAAAAACATAAGAAGTGTGACAACAGAAAATCCCTTATCTGTGAAAGAAGCATAGTTAGCACTCACACAAAAACTCTCTGTGCCAAGAATGCATTTGTTAACAAACTCAATGCACAAAATTCTGCCTCATTTGCAGCTACTCCCTTTTGCTCCAGAAAACCTTCGGGATATTAAGAAAAGACTAAAGAGGGTAAAAAGGTAGAGTATGGTCACAATAGTTTCCGTTAGCATGTTGTGTAATGTAATGTACTGCTTCTAACTGAACACCTTCCAAATCTGACATGAACTTGGCCATTTTGTTATGGGAATTTTCCCCCTGCCAACAAGATGTCTTTGGAAGGTGAAAACAAATAAGAGCCTGAATTCTTCACAGGTTGCCGTGATAAGAGGTTTTTGGAAACTGATGACTGTTAGACTGATGCCCTGAAACCTTTAATTTCATGCTCTTTTTCTGTGCTGAGTTTTGGTTCCAGTTGGCTTTCTGCCTTGGAAACTACAACGCCCTGCTGGGTTAAACATGATGAATGCTCTCTATAAAAACCAATGGGTTATTTTGACAGTAGGTTTGGCAGGGGTCAAGACCACCTCTTCCCAAGAACTAATATGGTGAGGCTTCATCTGTCAGAGGTAAAGCAAGAAAAGAAACAACGGACAAACAACCCTCCCCATGGCTTCATTTTTTACTGGACTGTGTATTTTATTTAATCTTCTCAAAATATTGGGAGCCTAAGCTTTGCCTTAGGTAGCATTTCCAATTCCTGATAATAAAATTTTATTTTAATGTTCAAAGCTGCAGTGCTATGATTCTAATTTAAACATACTGGCTTCCTATATATAGAAGAGTGTAAAATTCCAATTAATATTACATAGAAGGGAATAACATGGTTTCATATGTGTATAAAATAACCTATTTTCAAGGCCGCATTGTGGCAAAGGCTGAACATACTATCCCTGGAACATATATGCCACAGCTGCTAGTCAACAAAAGGTAAATGTGGTAAGTCCGCATTCTGTGCCCAAAGTTAAGCTCATGATATTCCTAAGCAAAGCTGCCTGTCTACAAGAAATCCAGATCTCAAACAGAACTAGTTCATGCATATATCACTCTATGAATACTTGGTCAACACAGGGAGAAGGATGACCATGTTCCATTTTTTAAAAAAAGATATTCTTATCTGTTTTTAATTTTGCATTCATTTTATCTTGGTATTATATTGTTGTATTATAGCTGAATGTAAAAGCTCTTAGGAAATTCAGTGTGGTCAGGAATATGAAGCATGTAAATACATAAAAATACAATTTGATTAATATTTGCATTGGTATGTTTAACTCCCCTCAAGTGGTGTCATTACCAGTTAAGAGCATATAAGATTTCATCCTTAGTCTGTTCCATTGATCTTCAGCTCATCTGTATGGTTAGGGTTAAGATCTTCAACTCTGTATATAGTTTCTTCCCTACTGTGCCCTATGGACAATAACTCCAGTTTTGATGGTAGGGATTGAGGAGTGGGAGCCCAGAAAAAAGGAAAAGATCATGGGCCAAACCTCAAGAAGTGCCTTTGTTTTTCGTTCCTTCTCCCTTGACGTGCAAAGTTGTTTCTGTCATGTAGTTCCAAAGGAGATGGTTTGGTGCCTCTTTATGCCCCTGTTTGTGCTGACGGGGCATATCTGGACTGACTTAGAGCGGATCTGCTTTCCTTACAGATTTCCCAACCTGTGTGGAGACAACCAATACTGAAATTGGTCCAAAGATCCAAAGGACTCTAGCACAATCCTGAAGTTGACATCACAAATGCATTTGCATCTAGAGATCTTGGACCTTTCCATGCTTTTCTCCTGTGGGTTGGTCTTTCCCAGTGAATGACTCTGTGCTTGGAGAAGTGTGTTGCGGAGACTGGCCTATGCCTGTATAAGTGCGTTAAAGAAGGCAGACCTGCATCCTAGGGTAGTCTGCTGGCGGTACAGCCTCCCCACAGTTTTGCAGCTACCCCTAATTTTTTAAATAAACTTTAAAAAATCTACATTTTTGTCTTTCCTCTCCTTTATTTATTTTTTATTTTTGGTGCCCCCTCAAAACCTTTAGTCTTATGCACTGAAGTCAGACAATTGTAGAACTTGGCACACGCCTGGAAAACTCACTGAGAGCAAACATGGCCATGAAGATTCGGGAATTATCAGTAAGCAAACAAATTTAAATTTGGAGAGCCAAGAGGCCTGTACGAAATTAATTTTTATTAACACTCTTTGGATTATATATTGGCACGCACATGACTGTTATGCCTATCCCAGCATCTGCATACAGAATACGGCTCAGTCAAACTGGAGATTACATGCTTTGTAAGGTTAAATATTTGTGTATTTAAATTTACAAAGCATTTTTGCATTCTGTTCTGCATTTGTATTGTGTTAAGTAATGCTTAAGAAGATTATAACTAATTACAAAATTAATGTGAGTGTCCATTTACAATCTGCTTATTTTTTTGGTGTGGGGGGTTGTTTTTGTTTTATTTATAATAATCAACATAATTCTGCCCTGTATAAGGCATTTCTAATTGTAAAATCTGTAGGAAAGGATGCAATTAGTCTGAAATATTTAATTTGGATTTGATTTCTTTATGCAAATACATTAGCTAAGTAATTGCACTTCTGTAGCTGCGAATAAAAGTGAATGGGATTCATAGAAATGTAGAAAAGTAGGTTAAAATAGTTTACTGACAACCCCAAAAATCAATAATCAAAAAATGGTAAAGTTGGCTAAATTGCTCATCCTACTGATATTTGCATAGATTTGCTTCTCTTGCTTACGACAGAGACCTTGCTAAAACTAGTTTTAAAACAACTCTTAAGAATTTGTTTCGTAGCTGGAAAGGTGAAAGAAAATACATGGGAGGCAATAGATGCATAGAGACAAATGTATTGATTCTGGTGCGTGAACTGTTCTACTAAATGAAGATGATTTCTCTAACTGTCCCAAACCCATCTACCAACAACTAGGTTTCTATCTTTTTTCCCACAGAAACTGTCACCATTGGTCCTCACTCCCACATGCATGCTGCAGCATTCTGTGATGTACGAACTGAGATCTCATGCAGCTGGGAGACGTATGGGTTGATTTAGATTGTTGGCTTCAAGTCTTATTTTAAAATAGTGACCATGTTTTTGTAAACATGAACTGGAAGTAGAGGTGAAGCAGACTTCTAGTTAGTTCTGTATTTATTCAATGTTGTGAGCCGCCCCGAGGCTTCGGCAAGGGGCGGCATAGAAATGTATAAATAAATAAATAAATAGTTCTGGACAATTCTGCAGCAGACTCACCATCTGTTGGGAAGAGAACCACCTTGCAGAAGAAGAAGGCATCCCAAATGCATGGGACACACTGTTGCAACCTGTCTAATAAAAGAGGGCTTCTAACCCAGTACACAGTGGACTGAATCCAGCTTTGGATATGGAATGTGTGGCCCTGCGGCTCCTCCGCTCCCCTCTCTTCAGCAGCCTCTCCAGCCATTGAGAATGTAACACATAAGAGAGTGGCTCTCTTTCTGATGGGACATGCCGTAATGCGGCAGGGCCATTCCCCACAACTAGGTGGAGGGGTCTTCTGTGAGCTGAGCGCCACTCACGGCAGATGCCTTGGTCTGATTCGCATGCATATTCCTGTGTTGTTAAGCTCCCGTAAGCCAACATGGCTTAGTTATGGCATAAGGGAAAGATTAGCAACACTATCCTTGCTCATCTAGTATAAATTGGGAATAGGCGTAGACTGAAAAGGAAGCAGATATGTAAAATGGATCTGTCTCTGACCTGCCATCCCCTTTTGACACCCCAAGGTCAAAATGTATTATGTTTCTTGTTCTTTATATATGTGCGTGTATAACATATGGCATATGATCTATGATATTTTAGGCACATTATCCTTCTAATGGATAGTGCAACCTGTTGAGAATGATTTGCCTGGGGAATGATACCATGATCTGCCAAAGAATTAAATACATTTCCTCATATACATTCTCTGCAGTGCTGAAAATAGCTTTTCATACATAAATATCATAGACATGAACAGGTTCCAAATTCTAAATCATTCAGAATTTTAAAATTTAATCATCTTCAGTGAAGCTGAAAGGAATTTTCCCATGTGGTATGAACTACAGGTACAGAAAGTGGTTAGTCTGTATGGGCAAGTTTTGTATTCCCCAGGAACTGATGAGAATATACAGGTAACTGGGGCAACACCGAATAGGCAGAGACGACTACCCTTGAAAACAGGATGGTGACATTTCTAACCTGTTTGTCAACATATGTATGCAGGATTTGAAACATTTGAATGTAAAGAACATGAAGAACTGTCATATGGATCAAGGAGGGACACTTACCAGTCGCCTGCATTCAGTTGGGGAAAAGAGGAAAAGCCAGAATGATTGCTCAGCATCTGTGAGAAAATGCTTTTTAAGATTATCCCAACTTAACTTGCTAATAAAATATTTATGCTTTAATGCATTATTCTGTTGTGTTTATGTCTTGACAAACTCTGGTCCATTTGAGTGTATGAATATATTTATACCATGTGAATCTAAAGGATGGAAAAGCTTTAATCTTTATCTACAGATAATAAAACCATATAGAACCCCACCCAGCAGCCACCTTCCCTGTAGTCTGCAAATCAGTTCCTTCAAGTCTAAAGGAAGCAGGCAAAATACTCCCAATAATATTGTTCATTTGGTGGCCACATTGCAACCAGGTTCTTATGCATAGCTTTAGCCTAAGCATTTAACTCAAAACTGACCTTCATCTTCTTCTTTTCCTTTGCATGTGTCCTTCCTTCTCTGTACACCCTCGGACCTTTTTAGATATCCTCCCTTAATGGTTGCTTAATCTTTCCATAACCATGTCTGCTCATTTCACTAAGGAGCAGCTGTCTCTCAGCATATGTTAACCTTTCTGAGACTTGGTGGGTTTGATACCGAAAGCGCAGATGCAAATCTACAATTGAGATTTCAACTGTCAAAACATTCAGGTCAAAGCATTTAGAAGCATGGATGGCTTTATCTGGCTCCTCTGGCTCCATCAGCTCTTTGCGTATTTGTGTTGCTCTTGCACAGACTCCACTTTCACTTGGGAAAGCATCAAGCCTATTCTGCAAACCTGTTCCAGAGTAATCAAGCTATGCTGTGTATATTCTCCATCTCCTCCTTCCTCTCTCCACATGTTTTACAGTCAGGTGACATTCTCTAGCGTACATTCACTTAGTTATTTTTATTTGTACATGAGACACATTTTCTGATGTCAAAAGCGTTTTGTGGAGTACAGACAAGGTAAGGTCAAAGGCTTTAAAACTGCTTGTACACATTATCATTAATCACATCCCACGAGCAGGGTCAGGGCCTCTCTATTCAAGTTTGCAAAAATGTTGAGAGTACGGGAAGCAGATACTTTCAACTGCCCGAGGAGACCTTTCCTGGAAAACGTCTGAAGATAGAGCTTCAACAAAAATAAACATAAACTGAAGTCATTCCATTCCTTATCATTTTAGGGTTTGTGTAGGTGAGAAACAAAAATGAACATTACTGACAGGGATTTTGGCTACAATCCTTTGTTCACTTACCTGGGAATAGGCCCCACTGAACTCAGTGGAACTTTTGAGTAGGTACCTATATAGGACTTTGCTCTACATGCCTTGCATGAAAGCAGGGCTGGAATACTATCAGGCACTGTATGTGTTGGGTGAAGGGTGACTTGACTGGTTTCCGGAGGAGGGGCCCCTGCAGACACCACACATTTTTTTCTGGAAAAAATGAGGAATCCCTGCTCTCATCAGGAAGTGAAGAGACCACTGGGAATCTTCTCCCTTTAAAGCAGCATGCATAATGGATTCCTCATGGAGAGAAGAAGGACCTGGAAGAGAACATGGCAAAGGAAGGAAGCCTCTGCTGGCTGATTGATAGAACTTGGAATTGTTGGTCAACTGCAGACATTTGTGAATGCAACTGATTATCTAAATCCATTTCAGTCGGGCTTCAGGCACTCTACCCTGTTCATGCTGAGAGAACGATCAGGAAATGTGAATCTACTGATGCTCCTGGACATTTCAGTGTCTTTCAGTTCCTTCTGGGTAGTAGTTGGAAGCATTTAGTTGCATTGGTTTGGCTTATATTTGGATAGTCAATTCCAGAAGGTAGTGCTGGGCGATTCCTGGTCTGCACCATTACCATCCTGTTGTGGGATTCCACAGAGATTTAACTCACCGTGCCATTTAGAATCTACATGACACCACTAGGGTAGGCTAACTGAACTTACTGCCTGACATGCTACCAATATGCAGATGCCACTTGTCTCTATTGCTCCAGGTAAGACAGTATCTGTAACATTATACGGCAACATTATTAGTGGGTGGTTTGTCTGCCTGGCTAAATGGTGTTTAATCTCTACTGGAAGCTGTCACATTTTTACCTAAAGGCTCAGGATTGTAATTTGAGGGTGCTCTTGGATCCAGCATTGTCACTGACTAGAACAACTAGAACCCTTTACCCATCATCTGGTAATCACTTGTTTGGATTACTGCAATATGTTTTATATGGGCCCAATTTTGAAAATAGTTTAAAATAGGGCAGTGAGATGATTAATGGGAACTCCTCAGTACAGTTATAACTTTGTAGTCTCTGATCTGTATTGACAGCCAGACTATTTCTGGGCCCAATTCACAGTGCTCATGCCAGTCTTTAATGCCTTAAAGAGCTTGGGACCAAGTCCATCCATATATACCTGCCTGGACCCTTGGAAGGATCACCCAGATGTACCTGTCTGGACTGTAGATCTTTGTCAGAGGCCCTCTTCTGCAAAGTTTAAAGGTATATGAAAGATATAAACAGAAGCAGACTCTTGTTTTTCAGAGAACATCCACTTTTATCTTTCTAATGATTTAGCAGTCTGATTTCTTGATTTTGTGTTCATAGATATGTAGTTCATAAATATATGGTTATTTATCAAGTGTATATTGATATTACTATTGTTATTATTATTATTTACTATGCCCAACAAATTCAGCCAGATATAGCTCAGGTCAACTGACTTCATTATAAATGTGTAAGAAATGTATATATGTACTCATATTTTGATAGGAAACTGTTAAGTTGGAAATCACACATTTTATTTAGCAGTACTGTATTCAAACTGATTGTACATGTTCAGTTCTTATGATCCTATTGTCCTTTTCTTTTTCCCAATAAGTAGAGAAATCAACAAGTTTAATGACTCATAATTTTGAATAAGACCACAGGAAACTTTCTTTAAATTTGACCACAGGAAACTGAAGTCTTTATGGGGGAAAGAGACAAATGATATGATAATGTTACTCCAAGTCAAATTAGCTGTTCATCTGGAAATAATACTTAATGAAGTGTTAAACATTCTTGCTGTATTTCCTTAGAACTGGGCAGCCAAGTTGTTCAGTTCATGGCTACATGCTGATGTCACTGGGGTAAAAATAATCAGGGTGATGCTGGTGCTACTGGGGTTAGTCCCATGGATGATCCATGGCAATAAAGGATGACACAGAAAATGTGATTTCACAGCTGCTAATGCACCCAGATTTGGCTACAAGCTGATGAAATAATTCCAGGATAGATGAAATGAATAGCCCAAAAATGTTCATTACAAACAAAATAAAACTAAAACAAACAGTGAGTACTTTAGGCCCAGTCCCAAACATATTACATTAAATAGAATACTGTTTTCTGTGGTACTTAAGAACTAGAACGGGAAGTAATTTTGAGTTGTCACATCAAAGGGATTTTTTTTCTTTCAGTTACTGCCTAGGTGAGCCAGACTACATCTCTGCTGTGATATATGAATGGACATTTTAAGAATGCATCCATGTTGTGGAAATCACTTGAAGGGCTAATGAAATTCATACTGCCAGTGTATCCTGTGATCCTTCACTGTTGTACTCCTTCATTAAAGATGTGCACTTTCTATATACATGGCCTGGGCCTCATGTCAGTCTCAGTTGCTGATTAAAATCCCATCATGATGACGAATCCACGTTCTCATTTCTTAAGGCAGTAGCACAAAATGAAAACAGAATTATAGTACTTGTAGCACTGTAAGGATAGTATGCATGGTTGCTACATATGCAGTGGTACCTTGGCTCACGAACTTAATCCGTTCCAGGACTCTGGTCTTGACCCAAATTGGTAGTGAGCCAAGTTAAATTTCCCCATAAGGTTCAATGTAAAGATGGTTAATCCGTTCTGTAACTATTTTTTTTTTTAATCAGAAAAATGTGAAGAAGCAAAGAGACAGAGAGCAACAAAGATCATGGCCTTCTCCACCCCCCACCCCCCAAGCAAGAGCCTGGCCACCTCCCAGCCTTCCCAGCATGACTGCAATCATGCCTGTCATCCCTACACGTGCCTGTCACCCCGGTGCGCTGGGCGGGAGAGACGGGTGTGAATGTGGGTGCACTGGGGGGGGGAGGAGAGATGGGCGTGAATGTGGGCGTGTTCGGGGGGGAGATGGGTGTGATCGTGCTGGGGAGGGGAGATGGCTGAGATCACAGCTGTGCTTGTGCAGGAAAGACAGACGCAATCATAGGCACGCTCCTGCAGGAAAGACGGGCAGGATCTTGGCCATCTCCCCCACACCCCCCAACATGATCACGGCCATCTCCCCACTCAGAAGGCTGCAATCATGGGCCCCACCCAATGCGAAGTTTGCAACCTGAGTCAAAATTTTTATGAAATTTTTGTTTGCGACCTTATTTGGTCATGAACTGAAGCATCCGTGAGCTGAGGTGCACTGTACCTATTTTGTCTTGTACAAATGGTGAATTTGGTAAGCGGTGCTTTTATAACAGAATCTTATAGATGTTTAATCGGAAGTAAGCCCCAGGGCTACCTGCAAAGGTAGTAGTGAAGTACCAGATGTTCAGGTTGTTGCTATTAATGTTCATGACAGGCGTTCCTTTTGAAATACATCTTGGGTTGTGGGAAGGCTCTCTGTAAGTTTCAGAAAGAACAAGATTATACTTTAAGATAATCTTGTCAATTATATGTAAAATATGTTAGAAGCAAAGGTGATGGTTTATTGCTGTTTTATGAATTGATCATGATTAAGAATAACCAATTTCCATGTCAGAAATTATTAATAGGATTGTAATCAAGTATTGAATTTATAATAATTACCTTTCTCTAATAAGTTATTAGAGACTTGTGTGATTGTGTGTTGCTTATAGGAGTGGCTGGGAAATCTCTTTGTTCCTTTATGGAAAAGCAAAGAGCTGATCACAATGTCTTCCTGTATTGTAAGTACTTGGTATTCTGCAAGATGGTGGTTCTGCCAAAAGTGAGAGATGATTAAACTACTGCAAACTTTCCTAGCCTGGTGCCCTTGAGATGTACCGGAATGCAACTCCCACAATTCCAGCTATTATGGGAGTTGTGTGTAACACATCTCAAAGGCACCAGGGTGGGGAAAGATGAGTTACTGTGAAGGCTGGGAAGGTATAAAGCCCAGTACTACTTGGCAATCCCTAATAGTTATCACCTAGGGCATCTGCATCTTGTATAAGCAGCAATCCATATTAATGTACAAGCATGAGGAATTGATTGGTGTGTAAGATTTGCTGCATTCCAAACTGGATCTGCTTTTAAGAGTTTGGAAGCAGCAAAATTATATGCACCAGCCTTCTATTCACTGCTCTAATGACTCCCTTGCCCACTCTTCTCTCTTGCCTTCCATAACAAGCTGGATTCTGTTTATATTTTGAATGGATGCAAGGGCAAAATAATGGACAACTGGCCATTGCAGGAGACTCAGAGGTATTGCTGCTTTGGGATGGGTGAGAAATTCACTTCACCAAACATTCTTTTCTTTTCTGGATATATCCAATTTCTACCTTCTGGAATTGAATACGAACTGGAGGTTAGAAATACATTCATTTCTGAGCTTGCATTTTGCAAAGCAAAAAAAAAAAAAAGATAATCAACATGTACACATCTGAAACTATGGAAAGAAAATGAAATGTGTTCTGAAATGCACACAAAGATACCTTAGTCAAGGCATGAAAAAAAGAGGCACATTTGAACTACGCTTACCAAAATGTGTATATTTGAAAAATGGTCACAAACGACATGCAGATTTCTGTGCATCTGTGCAGGAGGGGAAAAGAAAAGCCAAACAGAAGCAGGCTGGTACAATTTTTGTAGGGGGAAAACAAGAACTTCAACAAGACCAGCTTTCCCTTCCTGCGAATGCTGAAGCATGCCAGTTTTTGCCTCTAAACTCCTCATTAGAACCTGGCAACACGTCATGTCTCTTCACAACTTGTCCATTCCACTAACCTCTAGATCTCACAGTTCATTCAGAACCGAGTTTCTAATATGATTTCAATAATATTAGTGGACACATGAAACCACAGCAGGAGTGGAATAAGGCATGATCTTCAAAAACGGATGGAAGGATTGCTTGATTTCACTTTTATACTGCCCAATAACTGAAGCTTTCTGGGTGGTTAATGCCATCTTGGATGTGAATTCAAGTACATTACTGCTTACAGTACTCACTGGTCCCAGGAACTAGTAAACTCTATGGAAGCCATGTGCATTCCCATGTACTGCAATCATGATTAGAGAGAAGGGTTCCAATCTTATTGTTCATTCAGCACTGAAAAAATATTAAAATATAAGATATTGTATCTACTAATTAGAAGGCAATTGCATTTCACTTATATTCCAGTGAACAAACGACTAAAGACACTGTCTGTGCTTCCACTTTAAGAAATCACGATGGACACTGTTCCCATGGTTACCAGGAGACAGTATTCTTGGAGATGCTGAAGAGTATAAAAGGAGGAAAAATGCAACACCTGGATCTGTCCTCTGGCCTCAAACATCTCTTCTGCTCTGGCATTTATCAGTTATCAGGATGGTGAAGCTTTTGCATCTAATCATAATGTGTCTAATTAAACATTTACATGACTAATGTGGTTTAATTAATTTTGTCAGCTTTTATCCTCCTTTTGAAAGGTTTAAGATTTAAGATATGCAGGAAAAAGCATTAAGAGAGTTTTAAAACAGCAAGTAAAAATGTGTTATCCTAAATGGGTCAAGAGAGAAAGAGGGAGAGATGAGGTGGATAAAAATAAAGTCTATTGCGCACAGCTTTTGGAGGTAGCCCACGTAGTTTAAAATAGCTTTTTCTATGCCACTTGCCCCCTCATTTTGTTTAGCAAGCCTTATGGAGCTTAATATTTTCCATTACCTTGCTCAGTTTTTAACTTGTAACTTTGCTCTGAGTTAGGAATTTTACTTATATTGTTAGAGTCAGTTTAAAATAAATGTATTTTATTTTAAGGGTCTAAAGGTCAAGTATTCTAGTTTGGCACAAAATAATGCCACTTAGCTTTTGACTGCTGAAAAAAAGTTTTGCATTATTACTATTATTATTTTTATCACATTATTGCTTGTTTTTCCATACTTATCTTCTCCCCAAATAATACACATTTTGAACTTGTGCTGCACTTCCTTAAATTTAACCCCACTTAAAAAAACCTGTTCTGTAATAATATGAATAATATGCTAGGCAAGATGTCAAACCAGCGATGTTCAAGCTGATTTTATAATAAAGCAAGGTTAGAGTGGCCATTCTTCTTTTCCTTTTCTTCCTCCCTTCCCCTCCCCTCTCTCTAGTTGATAGATCAATTCCAGCTTTACAATTTTTCTATAGGACTTGATTTAGATAGATGGGTGGTAAAGCCTAATTCTAGAGTTTCTAAGGAGGGCACCCATTCAAACACTCACTGTCTTCTCCCTTTTCCTTCTCCCTGGCCAGTCCTGGCTTAAAAACTGTAGACCATTTCAGAATAGTTATTTTTGGCTCAGTCGTGGATTTATGCTGTCATTTAGAACAGACAGTTGAGTGATGTTAACTATGAACACTGACAGCCACAGCCATTCCATGAACTCTCAGGCCCCTGGAGTTCCTTTCTGATTCATGCATTCTTGTAAATCTCAAGTGCAGGAGAAAGGCAGCATTCATCAGTACAATAAAGCTGACTCTCCTGACTCCTAGAGCTGAGAAAGCAAATCGAGACAGGAAGCATATGCAAATTTACTAATTAAAGCTGCGTGATTTCCAATAAATTAAGCTAAGCGTGCTTACAATTTTGGGATGGTTATGCAGTGTGTCTCTGAAGTAGAGACACTTCCTTGAGGAGAAAAAGAAAGGAAATACCATAAAATTCTGGACTGGTGTACCTTATTTCCCTAGCATACAGGGTGGGTGCACAAACAGAACTAGCATATTCTTCTAATAGACCCTTCCCCCTGCCCCCAGAAGAACCAAATCTGGCGAACTTTTCCAAAATTCTCTTTCCAGCAGACTCTGCAGGTGCAACCACCTGCCTGATGTCTTCTTCCATCTATGATGTCTTGGTTTTAAGAAAGCCTCTGTAAGTGGACTGAACTATTTGGGTTGCCTTATCTTCAGTGGTGTAGGGCTTACAGAGCCGAATCACCACCACCACCACCACCACCACCACTTATATCCCTTCCTGTGAAATGATGTTGTGCAGGTTTATTCCTTCCCACCCCGCCACACTTCACAGTCTGCCTTGGAAGCCTGATATTAAATGTAATGTGCCTCAGTTTCTCATCTACCACGAGCTGCTGCTTTGTTCAAAATAATGGCTATCTGTGCTGGTGCCTGACTGTGGTAATCCCCTTGGCTCCACCTATGATGGCCCTGCTTTTGGCCCCAAGCCACCAATGCTTTTCATACATATGAACAAAGAGTCACGGCTGCATTTCCCTCTGGGACCTGCTAGTCCTTGCTTACCACTTACCATACTCTCCAGCTGAGTATGGATTTCTGGACAGTGTGAGGGTTGACCATTTCACTATTTTCAGAGAAACAAGCTGGCACTTCAGCAGCAAAAATTGCTTCATATTCTGGAGATGATTGCATATGTCAAGGTGCTGCTCCTCTCTTTCTCCCCTTGGTTAGAAAAAAGACCTGACGTACTGAGTGAAGAGAGAATATCCTAGTCCAAGTAATGCCATGTGATGGCTGCAGTGGAAGCAGCCCCAATGTTTTTGTATCATTTTTTCCTGTATGCTGACCGGCAGATCCTTGTTGAAATGAAGAAATCAAACAAGCAAATACATGTCTAACAAAACTGACCATACAGTTGTACAAGCAAAAATTGCCTGCTTGAAAAGTGACACCTTTTCCATGAAATGACCTAGAAATGGTTTGGTATGCACCAGCAGGAATTGTTTCAGTATGGTGTGAACACTATTTAAAATATGAAGTCTCTGAAGAAGTATCAGAAAAAGATTGCTTCCAAGAGAGCGGTAAGACTCGGGAGGGAGGCCCATGTCTTTGTTTTTTTCATGCACCAAGATTACAAGGCATCTGGATTTGGAAAATATTGACAGTGCTGAAAAGTGTCCAAGCTGCATTAGGAAGTACATTTCTTCACCTGTATTCCATTAATATTTAAACTACATATGGGTAAAATGTCAAGTGAGCGGTCCAAAAACATCTGGATATTATGGTATCTAACAAATCTAATAGCCACAGCTAATGAGCTTAAAGATGGGAAAGCATTAGGTACCTATTATTCCAGCTTTCACCAATGAATATAAATAGGTTTTCTGTGATCTTTTGTCCTACTAAAATGTAATCAAGCTTATTGAACTGGTGAATTACATTAACCATTTTGACACTGTATCCTTATAAATCTAACATGGTGCCCTTGTTTTGTACTTCATGAAAACTATTTTTTAAATCCCTGACAGATGTTGTTCTCTTTAAAGACCAAAACAATGAAGATAAAACAAAAATAAAAAGCCTATTTTACTTATATGCTAGTTATTAGCAATACCTGCATACCTCTTGGAATACTGTACTAAGCAGGCATAACCATTGCTAATTCAGTCCATATTTGGTAAGCCAAAATATATGTACAGAAAGAGAAAGATGAAACAAGAATGGGCAATGGTAGAAAATCTAGAGAACCATCCCATTATTGATCAGAAGAATGTTTAAGGTTTAGGAAATTTCTGAATCTCTGAACATGATATTTAGAACAAATCACTAGGATAGATTAATCTTGTCTCATGCACCTGTAACTATGCGGAGGCAGATGTGCCCAAACCAACATGGGTATTGTTCATACAAGGTTCATTCAGATTTGACTCAGTTATGCTCTATGCACACACACTGAACAACAGAACTAGGGAAAGATAAGGTTGGGTTCAGGCATATCCCTTTCTTTCCATGACTTTTTGGTCTTGTTAGAACTGGCAGGCAAGACATACACCCTTCAAGATTCACCTTCACAGGTTACTTTTAAATGCAATGTTGAACACCTTCACACTACAGTATAAGGACCAAGGAAGGGACCTGACCCCATAGCTTTGGAACTGGGGTACATTTTCTCCTCCCTTTAGCCTACCATTCAGAATGAAGAAATATGTACTGTATAGGAGAATCCACCGCCCACACCCCAAATAAATCATTTGGGAAAATGTGAATATTCAGAAAAAATTTATAAATGCAATCACCCCTTAGTAAAAAGAAGTTGGACAATCTCAGGAACACCAAGATCTGGGAAGGAGAATCCTCCCTCACAGTTTAAAAGACTGGGGGATAGCAGGGAAAATTGGGCTTGAAGAAGAAAACCAGGGAATTTCAGTGAGCCCTATTTCTCCTTATATAATGCTGATCCTTTAAAATGAGAAGAGGAAAAGAAACGTAAACTGGAGGCACAGCAGAGTGGAGATGATGTATTTCTGCACTGCATTGCTTTCAGTGGAATGTATACTCTATCAAAACCTACGCAATGCAGATAGACAATATCCAAACATAGGTGGATTTAACAGGTTCCCTGCCTCAGTTAAGCACACATTTCACAGCCCATGTGCAGCTCTGCTCTGCTCTTTATAATATTTAGAGAGAGCCATGGCTATTGAACCGCCTAATAAATAGATAAATAAATTTGTATACAACTCCCTATATAACCAGATTTCAGAACAGTGCGCAGTTCAAAGCTAAAAATGGATGCTGCAAGTTGATTCTGGTTTGCATAAGGGTTTGCATTCAATTGGGTGCTTACACAAAAAGTGCTGTTGGGGGGAAAAGCACAGCCTCCTAAAAGGCTTCCCATCTTTGAGTGGGCTCCCACCCCAATAGCACTTTCTCCAGAAAGTGTCCTTCAACTGTGTTGGTAGAATGGGTTTCCCTGCTTTTTTCACATTTTTTTGCCCAGGTCTCCAGCTTTTGGGAATACTAGTATCCAGGTGCCCTGGCCTACAACGCTCATG
The DNA here is from genome assembly GCF_004798865.1 of Varanus komodoensis. Taxonomy (NCBI): domain Eukaryota; kingdom Metazoa; phylum Chordata; class Lepidosauria; order Squamata; family Varanidae; genus Varanus; species Varanus komodoensis. The sequence continues at coordinate 1,439,203 of NW_025336236.1, forward strand.
ATCATTGATCATTGACTCCCTTGGTGAGGACTGAAGGGGTTCTAGGCCAAAGATCTAGAGCACCACATGTTCAATCCTGCTTAAATGGAACACTGTGCCAAATTTTACCAGAATTGGTTAAGCCCTTCCCTAAGAATGGCTTAAGCACTGCATCTTAACTTAATTGGGCTAACACACCATCCAAGGCACAATTCAGCCAGAGTTAAACTCCTAAGTTCCACTGATTTCAATGGAGCAGACAGTGCCAGCTAATGTGGCTTTATATAATCCCCTGAACTTGGATAGTTATGGGCATCTAATGGAAAGCAAGAGGATCATGGAGGCAACAGTCACCTCTGTGCTTCATCCTGTCCTGCAAAAAAAACAAAAAAAAAACCTTAGCTGTCTGATTTTGGCCATCTGCATCTTTTCCCCAGAGCTCAAGGATGACAGGTAGAGGCAATGCCAGGGCACTCTGTATTTTGCCAAAGCCTCCCTCCTGTGCCCCACCCCAGAAAGCTCACAAAGCTCCTGGTCTGAGGTTGCTATTCTGGCCTTGGAGCTGCAGTTGGAGGGAAGACAGACTGAGGTTGGAGTCCTAGCTATGACCAAAGAGCATACTTCTGAAGTCAGAAATGGGTCTCTGACCTCTCCTGTCACTGGCCAAACTCTATTGAGCAGCCATGGGTTTGGGTTCTGCCTACCAGACCTAGAATTCAGGGTAGCACTCCCACTAAGATGTATTGGACTCCAAATGGTTTGCTTTAATTTTGCCCTGAGTAAGAATCTTTTCTTGAAGAGGATTTCTTCCTTTAAATATGCTTCATGGACTTTCCGAGACTATAATTTTTTGGCTCCATGGGTCTTTGGAGATCTATTAATAGGCATATTAATCACATAATGGAATTCCAACCTGAATATTATTTGATTCTGTTCTCATTATTTGGGAGAGATAATTTCTTTGTTTCAAGTAATCTAATGGGTAAAACCAGTTCCCTATTTTCACAAGAGAAAAAGGGTAATTCCAACCTCCTTTTTCACTTGCTAATTTAATTTGCCATGCTTATCACTGAATCAGTTTGGGTATGCTTTCGGAAACCTTCAGAATGTGACTCTCACTGCTGGCTTGAAATGTCAAAGAAATCCACAACAGACTGAAATGACTTCCAGTCTCTGTGAGTCAGACCAGATTTTTTTTTTTTGGCAGTGGGCCAGATTTTTCTCCATTGCACAAACCCCTTTTTCATGCTTTGGGGACATTTTACGCAAGTCCACTCTTGCACAAATGTGTACTTGCACATGCAGAAGTATATTCCCACACATCCCTACAAACGAAAACAGAAAAGAAAGAAAGAATCAAATTTTGTCAATGACAGAAGGATGGAATGAAAGACACCTGACAACCCACAAAATCCAGATGGAATAAATCTAACCAAATCTGTATCTCTACCAGTGATTAGAGTCTCTGAAATTTCCACGTTAGTTGTTTATACCAGCATGTATCACAGCAGGCTGTTTTTTCCTTACTTTTTATTTTGTATGGTCTACTGATCTGTGATGCTACTTTTCACTTCCTTCTGAATGGTTTAATTTTCTAAGATGCTGGCTTGAATGCCCCTATTCATTGTCTTTTTAGAATAGTTATCATGATCTTTATTTTTCTTTATAAGTAGGGTTATAAGTTCTTTAACAATGTAAGGGATATCAGTTATTTAACATTCACAACAAGTGCATACCTAGTCTTTGTACAGGTGTTCAAGTACATTGATGCAGAATGGGGAAATGAAAGAGATTGAAGAAATTAGCTGTTTTTTTGGACATATAAGTGGAGAGTAAATGAAAGAAATGTATTTGGAGTACCTCTCCAAAGGAGATGCATTGTTCTTCATAATGTATGTGTCACTACACATGTGAGAAAACACTTGTCCTTCATCCAAAGAAGATAAACTGTAGATCGGTGTGCTAAAAGTAAACACAAGGAAGAGGGAGGTCTTGGGAACTGCTGATAATAAATATATCGCTACTGCTAGCAATTGTAATGATAAAGCTAAGAACAAAGCTTAAATATTTAGGTGCCAGAAAATATATAGCTGAAAGATTAAGCAAGAAATGGGCAGAGTGATTCTGTTGCCTCTAGACAGCATCTATGCAGCCATAAAATACTTCAGATTCTCAAAACTGAGGTTTGAAACAAAGGCTCCACCTCACCTGTGGCTGGTGCTGAAAGAACCATACCAGCTGCCTTTCCAAGGTTGACCATGGGCCGGAGGCCAGGTGGCAGGGAAGAGATGAGAGTGGGAACACCAGGATCAAAGCTATCTTGGCAGTGCTCCAACCTTCTTCAAGTTGGGAATCAAATTGGTATATCATAACTGAGATATGTAGAAACTTTGCCACTTCCTGAACTGCAAGACTATTCTCCTCATGGACTGTTAGAATTCAGAAAGGCTCTTTGGGATTGTACTCATGAAACATCTGGTGGTCTTGCATGTAGGTTAGCTCATGCAGGTACAACTTAGAGACCATCACAGTCTATTAAAACCAGCAGAAATGGAGGGGAGACAGCTGGCCAGGTGTTGCCTCAGGGAAGAGCAGGGAAGGGAAAGAGACAAACTTCTTCTCAGGTGGTTTCCTGAATATGGAAAGAAGTGTGTGTAGTTATGGGGCCTCATTCCTATTTACTTATTCCTCCCCTACTGACCCATGCATGCCAAGTTATCCATCTGTTTAAGAATGCTTCCCTATCCAAAGCACCACAGGAAGATGGCCAGATTCGACCATGTAGCCAATAATATAACAGGCAGGGCTGGGAAACAAAAAACTCTTCTGCTACTCCTCCTGCTCAGCACCATATGCTCACAAGCCTCAGAGTTCAGAAGTTTACAAGGATGGAGGGAACAATCAGTTGGACTGTAGCCTAAAAGTGAGATGAAAACAAGCTGAAAAACTGCATGAACAAAATTTTATAAAACTCTCAACATGAGTATTTATAAAAAAAACTTGAAACACAAAAAATGTGTTTTAAATGACCCCAACAAATAGACTAACCTGTAAATTAAGCTATGTGAGAAAAGTTGGAAATGTGGAGTGTTTAAGGCAGTTTTTAATCAAATGATTTGTTATGAAAGGATAAAAAGCATCAAGTCAAATAACAAAGTGGAAGAGCCCCTGCCTGGTATACAGAAGGTAACAAGTTGGATCTTCTACATCTTCAAGTATTGTGGCCAGTAATGGGAAAGACCCTTGTCAAAGATGCTGCCCAGGCATTGCCAGTCAGAATAGGCAATATTGGGCCTGGATGAAATGGATGAATTGCTTGACTGGTGTGACAGCTTCCTATGCTTAGGTATTCCCACACAAAAATTGGAATTTGTTGGAACACCTATGCTTAGGTATTCCAGCACTAAAAATAATATTCAACATGAATACTTCTGTTGTCAGACATGGGTAGACACATCCATCGGTTTTGCTTTCTCTTGCATTCATTTTTTAATAGGAAGGTTCTTTTTCATTTAATTTCATGTATTTTATTTCACATTGCCCAGTAGTTAAAACTTTTGAAGAGGTATACAAATAATATACATCACAATAGATGATAAGAAAGAAAAAAACTTTATTTTCTAGCACAAAAAATAAAAGAATTAAAACAATTTGAACAGCTAAAATGTTTACAGGATCTGATAGAAACAACTGAAATAAATGGGCCATCATATGCCATCAAATGCCTGGGAGTAGAGGACAATCTTATCTTGGTGCTGAAAATATGGCAAAGTTGACACCAGGCAGACTTCTGTGGGCAGAGCATTCCATAATCTGGAGGCTGAGAGGGCATCCGCCTTCTAGCTACCTTTCGATCACTTCCATCCCATGTATAAGTTAAAATGGGGTGTTGATTGAATACTTACAAAACTTGGCTGAAATGAAATGGATGGGAATTCCCATCCCTTTTGATATGGATGGGGATATGCATCATGATCAGTAGTTGTTGCCTATCAGTATTTGTCCATAATGAAAACTGGATAGTGCCATTGGATCTGTTTGCTGATACAACATTTTTAAAAGATGGCAGGACATGTTTACTTTTCTCTTTGAAAAGGTACAAAATAGGGAAGGAACTGTGCCTTATTTTCCCAGGAGCAAGAGCAATGGACATGTATATTTACTCAAACAAATGCCCAAACCAGCTACCATTCCCCTTACAGCCAATTCTAAGAGGCTTAGATATGTCAGGTTTTCTTGATGAAAGTGATTTCTACAGCATCATTGTGCTATCAACTTCTTATTTCATTTGATTGCTATATGGCCCATGTCTCTGGCTCATGATGACTCACACCTTCCCCTTCCACTGTTGTAGCAGATCTGGTCTTAAGGATCTGCTCATGAGCACTGCAAGGTATTTTTCCAGGGAGAATACTAACCTCAAGGCTGCAAAGTTCTATGACCAGAACCCATCAATCAAATAATCACTCTCTTTGAGTAATAGACCTCGTCAGCTATAAGGGCAGGCTTTTCTGGATTCAGTGTCAGGCATACCGACATCATTCAAGAAGGTCAGAGGGATGTATGGGTTAGAATATTGAACTGGGATGCAAGAATTCTGGGTTCTAGCCCCCACCTACGCATGAAGCTCACTGGGTGACTTTCTGTCAGTCACTACCTCTCAGACAGACCTGCCTCACAGGATTGCTGCGAGTATAAAATGGAAAGAAGGAAAGGACCCTGTACAGTACCCTGGGTTCCTTGCTGGAGGAAGAAAATGTAAGATATAAATGTAGGGCAAATAATGTCTACTCCTGTGGTTTTCGACCTTTCCAAAGCTGGGGACTGACAAAAACAGGAAAACCACCTCAGGGACGGCTGAGGCAGAAGTGAAAAGCACCATACACATAATACAGTGTTCCGTGTATTAGCTTCTGAACACGGTACCAAAAAAGCAAAAATTCCCTAAAACAACCAGAAACCTAGCAGCAAAAAATGCCAACAAAGGAACAAAATCAGTGCCGTGTGGCTCCCCGCCAGCTCCCATCAAGCTGTCTCTCCCCTCCCTGCCTCCCCACAGCAGTATCAGCTCTCACCCCCTGTGAACTCAATGCCCACTGAGGAAAAGGTGGTGGAGTACAGTCAGCTCCTATGCAGGACTGCAGTGAGTGGGCAGGAAATCTGCACAAGGGTGCCAATCCACAGATGAGTGGTTTACAGTATAAGTGGTTTCCAGCATTATTTAACATGTGTGCTATACAATTTAGAATGTATATATTTAGAATGCATAATTACCAAGCGGGAAAAAGGAATTGATTCATTTTAACCTCATTTTACCTTTGCAGTGCATTCTATCACCTTCTCATCATTTTACTCAGCTGTAGGGTTTGCTGCTGGTTATGAAAATTGATACCAGGGTTTTTTTTTTTTCCTGTGCATGCCCTATTCAAAGCAATAGCATGTTCTCTATGAGAACAGATTTGCCCCTGAGAAGCAAAATAACACTTGCACTGGGAATTGTTCCCTAGGAAGCATTCTGGTAGATCCTGCCCATATGGATTTCCCTCCCAGTTTCCAGGATACATAACAAAATAGCACATCTGCTGATGCCCCAAAGAAGCTGTAGATTGGCCTCCTCCAGTCTCCAGATGTGTTGGGCTCCCAGCAACCCGAGGCAGCACGGAGCTGCTTTCAATAGAATGTTATGCAGCAACGGTTTCTTAATCTTCCATTTGGCTCTCCTACTGTTTCAGGGTAGGAACACGCTATAAGCAGCTGAGCTAATATAAACTGGCAAAAATGTGGTGAAATCACGCACCCCTATTTGCACTTTTGGGAGAAAATTGATCCGAGGTGTTTCCAATTCTATGTACAAATTGTCAAACCTTTTTCTTTTAGTTGTCCATCAAAAAGGAGATGTGTAGTCATGGCGAGATCTGGAGTTATCTTGCTTTTAACAATGAGAGCATATTACATCTTTGCAGTATGTTTCTTCTACAGATTCCAGCAGAAGTTAAATGAATGGGTTACAATGACAGGAAAAATGCCCTTTAAATTGCAAAGCATTTTTACAGCATACTTTCCCAGTGTATAATTAAAGGAACAGTATTTTTTTAATGGTGGGGGAGGGAGAATGAGGACATTTCATCTGAATAGCGCAAGTCTAGTTTTTCCTTTTCTTTTCAAAAAGATCTGCATCATAGTTATAAGCTCAAATATAGGCATCCTTTTCAGCATTCACATTAACATGGGGATGTTTCAATGACACAGTGTCATCTTTAGATGTTTAAATTATAGTAATTGCAGCACTTTCTCGTTGCTTTGTACTCTTTGATCATATTTGCCTGCATGACATAGAACGTGCTTATAACGTTTTCAAAAACACCTTACATATGTAACATGTCACTGGGTGACAATTATCATTTTGGATAATTGTCCAAAATGGTTTTGTTAAATCTTGCAATAAAGCACATGGATAATTTCTTGGTACTTCAGTTGTGTTTGCAGTTGTTATTGTCAATAGCATTAATAGCATAAATTAATCCAGGGCCAAATAAACTATCTGAGTTTTCTATTCAGTGGCCAGAATTAAACTATTTTATTTGGGCACCTTCTTAACATGATTCTTTGTTACACTGTGGCACAAGACATCATTTCCAGCACCAGAATGTCACCTTGTGCTTTATAACTGAGCCACTTTACTGATGCTTTTACCCAGACAGATCCCTTTCTCTTTTGCACCCACAGAAAATGTTTTCCAAATCTGATGACTTTCCACAGTGCCCCTAGCCCAGGTTCCACATACATGAGCTCACGCATCCAGCCTGCAGCATCCATGTGTGTTGCCAGCTTTTAGTTCAAAGAACATGATCAAGCAGATCGTCTAATGCACTGGGGCATCCACCAAAATGCCTTGAGCTGAACACATGATCTGTGAATTATTTAGGAAGCTCTAAGAAGAAGCTCCATTGCCTTTTTCTCCCCTTTTCTGGACACCAAAGCATTGAGCAGTGTGAGGAGGGCAAGTGCAGTGTTTGCCAGCCTCAGTTGTTGGGGTATGGCCTACATGTCTTCCCCATAGGTATCTGGTGGACCAACATGCTATATTAGACAGGTTTTTGGTCTGGTCCAGAACAGTTCTTCTTATGTTCCTTTCCTTTCTTCCTAAATCTTTCTATTTCCACTTCCATCTACGACCACTGTCATGAACATCTAAGCTTCCTTAGTTCCTTTATACTTCCATACTCTGCCATTTTCATAGTGTCCCCTTCTCTTGCTTATTTGGAAATGCTATTTTTTTGTTGTTTTCTATTGTCATCATGATCATCATCATCATGATCATCATGATCTGTCTGCATCATTTCTAGTTAAGCCTATTACAGCTAATATATTGGTCCATGTACTGGTGTGGGGCTGTACATGAAACTATTTTTTCATGTTTGTTATCAATATTGGTGTGTGTGACTCTGAGAAGAAAAATCTGGAAAAATAAAGTGCATTGTTTTGAGTCTGAATGTGTGTTTGAATTAATGTTGCATTTTAGAAGGAGCTATCCTCCATTTTAATATAGGTATAGTGCATAAGTCTGCTGGGTGAACATCCAACCTCTGGTTTCTGAATGAATTATTATCTTAATTCCAGTCTTGTTTGGGGGTAGAATCAGATTTGTTCTCCCAGGTGGATGACCTTCAGGAGTCAGATGGGTCGAGTCTGACCCTGCTACTTCTCTTGAATCTCTCAGCAACTTTTGATGCTTTTGGCTACAATAGCCTCCTGGACTATCTCTAGGAGTTGAGAGATAGCTACACTCAGCTCTTACTTTACAGCATCAGTTCCAGAGAATAACATCAGAAAACTTTGTTTCAGCCCCTTAGTACCTTGAAATTTTGTGTGCTCCTATTTTGTTCCCAGAATTGCTTGACACTTATCTGAAGCAATTAGAAGTAGTTGTAAAGAAGTTTAGGCATATGGGGACAAGTGGGTGGAGAGCAGCACTTGAGAAAGGGATCTTGGGGTGCTGGTTGACTGCAGGCTAAACATGAGTCAGCAGTGTGATGCGGTGGTCAAGAGGGCGAACGCCACCCTTGGTTGCATACCCAGAAGTATCGAGAGAGGTATTACTACCTCTCTATACAATTCTGATGCACCCACAACTGGAGTATTGCATTCAGTTTTGGGTCCCTTGTTACAGGAAGGATATAGCCAGGTTAGAGTCAGTGCAGCGAAGGGCCACAAGGCTGGTGGCTGGTTTGCACGGGATGCAGTATGAGGTGAGACTGAGGGAACTGGGTCTCTTCAGCCTGGAGAAGAGGAGACTCAGGGGATCTGTTGGCGACATACAGGTATGTGAGGGGATGTCACATGGAGATGGGTAGAGACCTGTTCTCCCCTGCAGAGGAAGGCAGGACGCACTCCAATGGAGCAAAGCTCAGAGAACAAGGTTCAATTTAGATGCCAGGAAGTACTTCCTGACAGATAGGACCCCGAGGGTATGGAATGGGCTTCCAGGAGAGGTCGTTGAGGCCCCATTGGTGCGGGTGTTCAAGGATAGGCTAGACATGCACATGGTGGGCATGCTGTGAGTGGAGCCTCCTGGAGCTGGGGGTCAGACTAGATGGCCTGAGAGGCTCCTTCTGACTTGCTCTGTTTCTATGTTTCCATATCATCAGGGTGCTGATGGTACCCAGTTTTGTCTGTAACATCTCAATTCAGTTGTGTATCTTCTGAAATGGTGCCCAGTCAGCGGCTGGATAAAAATAAATAAACTGAAACTAAATCTTGATAAGGTATCTGTGAATTGGGTGGTTTGCCTGTTCTGAATGTGCTTGCAGTTCCTCTGAAGGAGCAGGTCTGTGGTTTTTGGTTTCTTCTGGAGCCATCTTTATCACTGGAGACCCAGGTGAAGTCAAATGCTGAAGCTAGTGGAGAATGCAGGAGCCATGGTGTCATTGAGGCACTCGGCCACCTACATTTGTGCTAGAAGAATTGCACAGGCTACCTATTAGGTACGAGGTCACGTTCAAGGTTCTATTGTGAAAGTACAAAGCCCTAAATAACTCAGGCCAGGGTACTCAACAGACCATCTTCCTGTTCATATATCCAGCCAATGAATAGGATCTTCAGAGGGGGCTTTGCTGGTAGTTCCATGATCTTTGAATGTTGCCATGTGACATTTAGAAACAGGCCTTCTCAGTAGTGACACCCACTCTCTGAAGCTCCACTCCCCAAACTGCATATTCAGGACACACAAAGTATGCTGAGTTTCAAATGATGCCTAAATATATACCTGTTCGAGCAAGGTTTCTCTGGCTTGCAATTAATATCACAATGTTGCTTCATTTGCTTGTTTTAACTGATTTTGTTATTTATCTTTGTTATGCATGACATTGTTTTATTTTCATAGTTGTTTTTAATATTCTAGCATGTGAACTGCTTAAGAGATATAAATATACGAAGCCGTATCAAGTATTATCAATCAATCCATCCATCAGGGATCCCTTAAAACCCTGTTGGGCAGTGTGTGTGTGTGCATGTGTGTGTGTGACTATAAAACATATGTGTCCATGTAAACATTGCCAAAAATGTCACTGTGATGTACAGCTGGTGTTCCACCTCTTCCTTCCTGACAATCCCCAGCTAATCACGTGCTTGGAATATTGACCGGGGACAAAGAGCCTTGGGGAACAGTTTTACATTCATTCTCATTGGGGGTTGAAAGGGGGGCCCATCTAATGGTGGATCAGAATCAAATTTTGGGAAAAGTCTAATTAAAATGATCTCTGTCTCTATAACCCTTTTTTGTTAGTCACTATGATTTTTTGGAAAGAAAAGGAGTGAATGTGCATTTCATATATAATAAATAAGGATTGGTTCAAGTGATGCCCACAATCAGAGGTGTAAAATAGGCTTTTCAAATGGAAAAAAAACTTTACTGATTCTTGTACTGAAATGACTATTCCACATGGGACAGTCCTCTTTGGAATGCAGAAGAACTCTGAATCTTAGCCCCTGAACTGCTAGCATTTTACAATTATCTGAAGTGCCTTATTTTTATTTTTATCTAGAAGGGAGTTATGAGGCAGAAAAAAAATGTAAGGTAAAAGCAAGTAGCAGCTTCCACTTAATGGCCCTGCAATAATATGTCATATAAGCATGGTCTTCAATCTAGTCTGACCTTTAAGGAACTGATATATGGGATAATGCATTTAAAAAAGAAAACCTTTATAGCTGATCATTAAGTGCATTAGAAATATAGAAACCACTCCATTTTCCATGTAGGACTGCTTCCAAGATTCTCCTTATCCAAAATCCTCAGATTTTAACATTTCAGATCCAGTTTGGTAGTGGTTTAAGTGACAAGTTGGGTGTGTGTGCATGTATGTTGGGGGATATTCAGAGAAATAACTGGAAGACATTCTGTTGAGGAGTTAGTGTGAACCCTTCATAGTGTAGCCATCAAGAAACCAGAGGCATGTTAAACTTAATGGTTATGATACACTTTTCAGAGGAGTGAGGGCCCACGGATACCACCTGTAATGGATGCTTTACTTCATCCTTCTCACGATGATGTTATATACCTGTCTGCAGAATTAATTGGGATATCTGGATCTTCTCTTGCCCCCCCTTCTTTTACCCCTCCTGGCAGATCACTAGAATGTAGATAAACACCCATGAGATCCACCACTGGTTAGTTAATGGATTTCCACTTAGAATGAGAAGCATGAAAGTTTCCTAGCACCTTAGAATCCTGGGATGACAGCCTTCATATCTGGTGGTCCTGAGACTGGAAGAACATGTGCATAGTGGTATAGAAATGAAATCATCATCTTCATCATCATCATCATCATCATCCATATTTCACCAATACATGTTCAAAAAACCTGCATGTTATCATTGGGAGAAGTGGGTTGGTTTCTTGCTAAGTATCCTCAGATCTCAAATAAGATGCCTTGGTTGAACAAGTCTCATAAGGTAATATAGGGGATAGTTTTGGAGACTTTGGGAACAGAAAGAGAAAAATTCTCATATCCTGAGGGTGATGTGACTTACCATGACAGCTACAGGACAGCAAAGATTTGTATCTGAGTTGCAGCAAACCGCAGTAGCCTGGTCATGCGACTATTTGAACATGATCCAGTGGGAATGATACATCATTCATTTGTGTGTTGGCAATGCACCAGACAGAAGGAGTATTGATATAACCATACAAATGATCATTTGCCATTTTTGCTTACTGTACTTGATCAAAACATTTTATCCATTCTGAAGAATGTTTGATGCTGAATCTGAGTGTTCCTCTGTATCTTCTGGATTTCAAGACCAATTTTTCACACAATCCTTCTTTTCAAGAGCTATGACAAATCTTCCATCACTTTCCACATTTTCTTTATCAGTGTGGTACAGTGGTTAAGCATGCTGCACTGGAATTCAATCCATGGAGCTATCTGGGTGACTTTCGATCAGTCAAAGCCTCTCAGACCAAACTGTATCAAAGGATTGTTATTGTGAAGATAAAATGGAAAGAAGGAGAACCCAGAAAGCTGCAATGAGGTCTTTGCAAGAGGAAGAAAAGCAGGATATAGCTGTAATATAATAAAATGATCTAGATGTTCTAGAATACCTTTCTGGATTTTTGATGAGTGTCCAGAAGGTACCATGATCTACCCTGCTGATTCTGGCAGGTACAGTGCCTGCCCATCTTTGGCATCAAGATAAGACTACTCTAGCAACAAATAATCACCCCAGCAAGAGATTTTTCAATGCACCACTTCTGCAGCAAATGGAATTCTGAAGAATAGTACAAAGGCAGAGACTAACCCAAAAGACTAATGAAGGCATGGAATATGGAAATTTTGCTCATCCCAACTCATTCAATTCTAGTGAGAGATGTACAAACCTCCTGCTAAGTAGTCCTAGCAAAAAATAAATTTATTTTTTTAAGTTTGAAAAAGCCACAATTTTTTATAAAATTCATTTTGTCCCCAGTGTAAACCCCACCAAATTTAATAGCTTCTTAATTTATTACGAGTTATCCAAAGTATGTTAAAAGAAAGCCATGAAATGTCCATAGCATTTCTATTGTGCAGGTTTTTATTTGAACACTGAATATATTTATTGATTTTTAATGAAGAAATAAGCTTCCTCTGTGTTAAGATTTAATTATGTCAGGGTTTGAAAATAAGGAACAAGAGAAGGGAGAAGATAATTCTTTGGAAGATGTAAATGTGCCCTTAGATATTTGCAATATTCTAAACCATTGAATAGATAAATAGAATTTAAAGGATGATGCTCAAACAAATCCTTGATATTCAAATGCTGTATACAGAAAGCTGAAGACAACAAATTGTATGCAGAGATTAGATCGAATTCAAGCAAAAGCTTAACTTTACATGAAAATGTGTTTTTGGAGTGATATAGGAAACAGGAGGGAAAATGAGAACAGCAATTTGCATCTTCCTCTGAGGGAATCATGATCTTTGTAACATAGAGCTCAGTGGCTTTTCTACAAGCCCATTCACCTTGGGGACCTTTGAACGGACTAAGACAGTGCCTTCCGAGTATATTAAATAAGGCTGTGGGAAACTCAGAAGGCTTAAATTTCATTTATTGATGGTTTTTGAAAAGCAGACAATATCCTTGCATGCAATTAATAAACAAAAAATAATACAGCTAATGGGACAGTCATGGACTACCTAATTAACACTTGTTAGAGGGTGTAAAACCATGTGTGAACTGTTCATTTGAATATCTATTAAATGAAATGTTGGGTGGCTGATGCCTGGTCTTCTGGACTGCCTAATCTGCTTCCCAATCAGTAGTGCCTGGTGGCATGCAATAACCAGTCCAGGTTATAGTGTGACAGGGTGCTGAACCAAATCCTGCCGGACCTCTTTTGGGGATATGTTTCAGCACCACGGACAGCTCCTTAAAATTCAGCTGACAATCTAGAAAAGCGACACAGTCCACTGACATTGCAGCCAGCACAGTCTATGCCATTCATTGTAGAAGGCAAAGACAATGAGCTAACCTTGTAGGCTTCATCAGAAAAATATATTAAAGAAACGCAAGGAAATTCTATTACATTAATTAATTGCACTGGAAAACCTTAGAATTTTGTTTTCCTCTATTGCACTCATAGCTTGAAGGCTGTCATGCCTAAAAACTGGGGAAAGGGGAAAGTTTGCTTAGTTGACATTGTAATATTAAATTACATGATTCACATTTCCTAAACTTATATGCAAATCAAATGCAACTCTCCTTTGTTATTTACATATTTCCAGAATTTTCAGGGTTGCTCTAAATGTACCAAATGCATTGAGTGGGAAAATGTGCACCAAAAATGCATATGTTTATGGAAAAAATGCATGAAAATACATTTTGAAGAAATTGATTGCAATCCTGCATGTGGTAGGCAAAACCCCATGCAAAAATGTATATGGATGTTCATATGGACTTTTAAAAATAATCACAAGCAGCTGCAAGAACAGGATAAAATGAATTTAACAGGAAAAATGAAAAGCCAAGAGAAACTGAAATTAAAAGATTTGTCCATCCCTACCAATGACATGTTGTTGATGGATGAAAAATTGGTTTCAGCTATTTTTGTCAGAATTTGCCCACTTCATATTTCCTAGAAATGAACACAGATTGAAACGCTATCTGTAAAGTCCATCCATTTCTGAGCTTGCAATGCAAATGGTAGAGCAACAACAGAATGAAAGATGAATGCACAAAAATACACACAGAACTTTCCATATGAAAAAAAAAAGTCACGGTCTTTTATGAAGCAGGGTTTGAGAACTTGGAGAAAGCTGCAAGGTTCAGGTTCTAACGATTTGCACATCCCTGAGTGCTGCACTTTGGTAATCAGTCCATGTCAGGAACTAGTTAGGTTTCCTTTCCATCGGGTCTGTAGCCCTTTTCAGAGGTTACTTGCATAAAAGAGCAAAGCAGATTTAAACCGGAGCTTTCACCAGCTTTTCTCCCATTCTCATGTTGATCTCTGAGGCAGGGAAGTCTTTGCACATACCCAAGGAGGCCAAAGTTACATCTTCTATACAATCCATATTGCCCAGCCTGAAACTGCTCCTTATACAGCAGCAGCTGCTCTTTCAGGCATACTGGACTCCACAGCACCTATTTCAGGAAAAGGTATCACCCTCTAATAAATGCTGGTGATTTGGGATGGCAGAAACATCATTAGTGCACATGATGTGGCAAGGTCCAGCGGTAGCCATCTTCTGGACAGAAGTTATTAGAGAAATCAACATTGTGCCAAATACATCATTCTTGCTTAGGGATGTCAATGTATTGCTGAATTTGATTCCCACATTCTGGAAGCGATCGTTTGGCCATGGCCAGTGGACTATGTGAGTCCTCATGGCAACTAAGAGACTCAGACTACAGGACTGGAAAGACGAATCATCTCCCCCAACCACACAGTGGACTGAAGACCTCACAACATTGGCATCCAATGAGGGGATATACTACTGAGGACAACTGATCTCAATGCTCGTTCTGACATTTGGTCAACCTACCTCAACCCATATTAATGATGTAAAACAGGGACTTTGAATATGTTCGCAATACTCTCAAAATCAGTTCAATGCAGCTCTGATCAATACTATGTGACTACCTTTTCTCCCCCCACCTTTTCTTTTTCTGTATGTGTATATGTGTTGGTGTTTTTCCTCTTCTTTCGAATTCTCTGCATTTTTGCACTGCTGTGTATTTGCATTGGTAAAGTTTATCAATATCAAGAAATAAGGAGACCAAAGTGCCATGATTTCAGGAAGCCTCCAGATGCAGAGTTGCATAATCCTTGACACGCTGCCCCAGACAGCCATAGAAACATGGACATGGTAGGGGTAGGAGGAAACTTGTGACATTCGGGCAGGGCTAAAAGCTTTACCCTGCTATTGCTTTCATAATGTCTTGCTTTTGACATGAGTCATTCATGAAGAGGTCTCATCCAGCAAGGAGAATACCAACACTATTCACTGCAACTGTAGCAAAATGATAGAGAAGTACCAAGAGAATCATCTAGTTCTCTCTCCTGCCCTGCCATAAACATTTCCAACAATGCTTTTTCAACCCTTAAAATCTTCAGAGAAGAAAGAGTTGCCACAGATTCCCTAGGAAAGGACTTTTACAAACAGGCTTAATAAGCAATAAATTTTATTATACTTGCAGCAAATGGAGATTGAAAATCAAACAAACATTTTAAAAGACCAGTGTCAGGAATTGCTCCCAGAATCAATACATCAGTGGAAAGCACTAATAGCCAGCAGTGTGGATAATTATTTTCCATAGAACACAGAAAATTGTTCTCCCATCTTTCCTAAAATAACAGCAGATATGGGCGGGGTGTTGAGAAATGCCCATTCTTTGTGTGATAGAAAGCTAGAGGTTCCTAAGGCAACACCGAAAAGTGGAAGCACTTGTTTCCAGATATGGCAGGTCAACAATATCATGGCCCAAGGTGTCATGTTACCACTGTAGTCATCTTCAGAAGAAGAGGCAGAACCTTCAGAGCCATTTGGCCCCTCAGAAGGCTCTTACCCTGGTGATATTCAAGGCAATCTGGGCCCATCTGGATATGCTGGTTGGATTGCACGTTGAAGAGAGAGCTCAACTTCTGAGGGAGAGAGACACTGGGCCACCAACTAGCTCCTAAGAATGTTGGTGTCTTGAGATATAGGATGGTGGCCAGGCATAGGAGCATTCACTTCTGACAAGCCTCTACCATGATGAATCTGAGCACCATGTGGAGTTCTGTATCTCACTTGTAACCAGAACCACTGGAAACAGCATTTGACCTTCAGCTCTTCTTGCTGTGCTCACCTTTCCCCCCTCATCTTGGCTGTGCTTAATCTCAATCTGGTAAAACTGTGTTTGACCATTTGCCTGCTACATTTATGACTCTGTTGTATACATCCTGCTTTGACTTAGTTAAGATTGAGGGATCACTTTAGAGCAGGACAAGCAAAAGCTCTGCTGACAAGTCCTGTTGTATAAATGAACATTCCTGCTGATTTTTAAACCACTAGCTCCTTTCTGGCATTAATGGTATACCCTTCTCCTGTGTGGGCCGCTGTAGGTAATGCTATGGAGTCTGACACAGAGCAGAAGCTGGAAGGGAGCTGCTGATATTCACATTAATTATTACCAGATTCACCCTTTGTCTGGGACCATCCAAAGGATTACTGAAAAGACAGAGCAAATAGTAATAGAACACCTTTTTTAGAAAAAAAATCCATCTAGTTGCTCAAAAATAGCTACTTCTTAGGTAACATACACTTTTTATTTATAGATAATTGGAAGCAAAAGCAGAGAGAAGCTGGACCATTTCTTATATTAACAGAGATAGCCCCCTGGCCCCATCCAACTCTACTATTGCATTCTAAGAGAAGGAGCAAGTAGGCTTGGAAAAAGTATAGTCATCCCTATTTGATCTGATTGGATTAGAGAGGATGACAGAATCGCAGAGTATGAGTTTGTCACCTTTTAAAAGGCATGTCAGATGAGTGATGTGAAACTGTACAGAATTAGACCCTTGCTTCTATTTTGGGAGAGATATTTCAGTCTTGAGAAATCATTTTCAAAAGTGAAAATAGGTAGGATTTCACACTGATCGTATCAGTCCATGTGATATCAACTGATTGGTATGGATACATATAGATACAGCAAATTCTCACATTCTCTGAAGAATGCTTTCTGAGTGGAGAAATTGCCTTCATTTTGAAAGTAAAGATAGTGGAATCATGTGTATTAAATATCTTCCTAAATATTAAATGCTCACTGAAAATCACCCACAAGGTTTTCTTTCCGTGCTTCATTGCTTTTAATGGAAAACCTTGCCTGTTGGGGAATCTAACCATATGGTGTTTAATACATTCATATATTTGTGGAGGGCTTTTTTCATTTATTTTTCTTTTCAAAACCACATTAAATTATTATGCATGGTTACATTAACACAGTAGTGGCCCACTGCATGAGTTTTGTAAAACTAAAGGCATCTTTCTACTTAAATGAAGCACTACCACACTTATTAGATGGCTGTATTTGGGGTTTCTGTAAGACTTTCATATTAGGCAAGTTTCTAATCAGGCTTCTACAAACCAGCCTCTAAGTTTCTCAAGAGCTCTCACATTTAGAGAGTTTGAATCATCTTTCATTGGAAGCCACTTGAAATGCAGAACTGAACATTGCTATGAATATATGGGGTGTTAGGATAACAGAAAGAGAGAACACGTATTTTCTAAAACTAGATTTAGGGTGAGGGGCAAACTCTGGAAGCCACATCCATTTATTCCTGCAAGAGTGACAACCTAGAGTCCCAGGTGAATTCAGGCTGATTTTACCTGGGCTTTGGAGATACACCTGCTTGCTGAAAGAATAGCATTGTATATAAGCTCATAAACACTTTAAAAATATTTTATATTAACAGATGAAATGCGCAGAGCAATTAAGCATCATGGCCTAATTGGGATGGATCCAGATTAAATGTTTGTTTGTTTATACACATATATGCCAACCCCTCCTCTGGGTGTCTCTACTCTGGGCAGCTTAGATTATGTTCCCACAGAAGTAGCAGGACCTCAGTCATGGAGAACATGCAGCACTGATTTCCATTGCACAGAGCTTCAGCTAATTTCGTTTGAGTTAGAGGTGCGGTTGGTTTGACACTTCAGAAAATGATGGCATTCTTACTAAAACAATTCAAAGGTATTTTCAGGTACCAAATTGAAGATGAGATTTAGGAATCAGACACTTCATGGATCTTATTGACTATCATGAAAAATGAGGAGTATGAAGATGAGAATGCTAAATACATGAATGAAGGAAACAGGTTGCTGTGTTTTCCAGAAGTTGGGCAGGAACACAATGTCACTTCTGCTGAACAGCAACCCAGCAAGGGAGACTGCCAGCACTCTTATGTCCTTGAACCTTGAAGCTCTTAGACCGTATAACAAAACCCACATGTGAAATAGGGCACCAAAATAGCACTCTATTTTCAAGGCTTAGGCCTGAAATCTAAAATAGCAGCTTTAGCCAAGATGATTCAGATCTAGTCTTGAGGCAATATAGAATGAAGTACACAGACAATCTGCTGGAAGGGACAGCAAGTTGATTGGGAAAGTAGAATGAAAGACACAAAGAAAGGCAAAGTACTTTTGGAAACAACACTTCACAACAAACATACAAAAACTACTTAACTCATCCATATGTACCTAAGCAGTGGTCTCCTAACAGGATAGAGCCCAGAGACACTTGGAGTCCAAAGCAAAGACAAGACAAAGAGAATGGATAACCATAACCTCCAGTTATATGTTCAAGTTTTGGGCAGCTATAAAGTGATCACTATTTACCAACTGGAGGCTGGTTAAAAGGATGCTTTCAGGTCTCTAAGGGAGGTGAGAGTTTCCACAGGAGCACAGCAAAGATTCTTCAGCCCAGCTAAATTGACCTTAAGGCTAGAGACATTGCAAGGTAACACACACATGTGGTTTATCCACCATGGGCAACTGTAGTCTTTGCAAAATGGGAACTTAAAGATTGCAAAAGCACAGAAAGTCTGATTCAGAGTCAAGTCAGAACAAGCTCTGAGATGAAACACAGAAAACGTTTACAACCTTGCATTCTTCTGATTCACATAACCTACTAAAAAGGGGGAAAAATATGAAGCAATTGATTTGCTCTATTTATTCTGGTTTTGCAGAAGGAAGAGGCAATGTCAGAGGCTGATGAGACTTAAATGAACTTATAGCAAGGACAAAGTTTTTCATTTGTATTTCAGACTTGTGGTAGCATTAAATGTTAATATAATAATGAGCCAATTTTGTGTCCCAAGGTATGAATGAGGTCCAAGTGGTGAGAGTCATATGCTCCTATAAGTGTGCAGTGAATTGCAAATTGCATTAGAGGGGCTAGCAGAAGGCCTTCTGTCCTAGATAGAGGAAGCGATTTTCATCTGCTCTCAGGCAGATTCTGAGATCCACACAGCCCCTGCTGTTGTGATGGCCCTTTATGCTCCCATGAGGCTGTCATTTGGCCAAAGACAGGCTTTTTGAATGAATGAATGAATAATTCCGACAGTTTCAGATCCTTGCAGGACTGCAAGCTGTTGGGGATAACAGCTTTATGTTTTGGATATATGCTTCTGAGTCAGCTCTTGGAGAAACAGAATCACTATTGGAATTTTCACAATAAATCACTTGTGATTTATCTCATGAGGTATGTGTGCAGGAGGAGGGGCTAACATATGTATCCAGCTGAAAGTTTACAGCAACTACTCCTCCCTAGGCAAATAAACTCAATGTAGTATACATTTACTCAGAGGCAAATCCCGCTGAATCCAGTGATGCTTACTTTCAAGTAACTATTTGAGATTCAGAGCATTAAACAGTACAGGATGTGACATGAGTATGATATTTTCAACTGCAATAGACACAGTCCAACATCAATTTTATTTTATTTCCTTTTCTTTCCCAAATCTCAGCGTACTGTTTAATCAAACTGTTAAAAACCCATGTAATCAAATGGTTTCAGCAATTGTCAATTAAGCCAATCTCTTTACTTTCTATTACAAAAAATAGTGGGAGGATACATTTTTCACATTGCATTCATCTGGAGAAATCTGCTTCATGCTCTTTGAAATGTGGTGCTGCTGGGCTAAACAAATAGAATATAGTTTTCTTTTCATGTTCGTTGAACCCCATGAAGGAACGAACAGAACTGCATGGAAATTGCTGCTACTCAATGTAAGAGCAGGCGGCTTTGCTTCATGGCATGGGGCCTGCCTCTCAATGAATTCAAAAGTGTGTTACACAATGGCCTCTTGACTGAAGTATGTCACAATCCAGAAGGCAATCTTGATTCCATTATCTCAAAAACTTTTTCAAGCCCCTGGGGTAGGCAATCATTATTTATGGTGCATGTTTTCTTACTCAAAAGACCCTCTTCAGCTGTTATCCCGAAAGCATGCTATCATGTAGGCAAGATATTTCTTCCTTGGATCCACAAGGAGCACTAGACTGGAAAAACCTATCCATCTTCCCCTGCATCTTCAAAGGTGATGATCAGACAGCATCCCCCACCTGAAGGCAGAAGGCTAACTTAGGGGATACAGAGTAGACTGCACAGCACACAGGTCTCTTTTCCAACATCTTACGACCAATTCCCAGCATCTGTCCCTGGAGGCAACAGCTTCATTCTCCTTAATGGTAGGCCTGGTCCTATCTCAGAAAAATGGAGAAAAGGGATGGCAGCATCTTTAAAACAAGGTTTTTTTACGTCGCTGAGAAAGGCTCCCACTTGATAGGTTCAGCTTCCATCTTCACATGCCTGGCCTTCTGCTCACACTCCCAGTTTGTAAGGAGAAAATGTATAAATACTTCCCTGGCCCAGACTGAAAAGCTTGACATAACTCCTGTTACATGAAGTCACTCAGGCTTCAGAGTCAGGAAAAAATTAGAGGTGGTAGTAGCAGTGTACAAACAGTGTTTCTTACAGTGTTGGGGACTTGAGTTCCAAGTCCAACTCAAGTTGTGTCAGCAACTTGAATCAGCCTTGACTTGGGAGCAATGAATGAGTGACTCGACTTGAGATTTCGGCAGTTTTTACCACTGAATCACTTCAGGACATACTGTTCTCATCTGATGTGCAGCTGGACATCCTGGGATGATCACAGTGGAAAGCATCTGCAATGGGCTGGAAAGCAAGCCAAACACAACAAAGGTAATGGGAGGGAGTTTCAAGGAGATGGGGACAGAATAGGGAGGAGGGTGTTGTGGTAGGGGGTAGGGAAGGAAAGACTTTGGCTCTTCTTTTTGGCCTGAAGGAGCCAGTGGGACAGGGAGGTGGGGTAGGGGCAGAGTCAAGATCTTGAGACTTGACTCAAGATTTCTTGCAAGGACTTGAGACTTGACTTGGACTTGAAAGTAAAGACTTGAGACTTGACTTGAGACTTGGAGTAAAGGACTTGGACACACCACTGGTTTCTTACTCTTTACCACAAAAGGAGAAAGAAATAGTCTATTTCCAGAGAGAGATGCCTCAAGCTCACCTAGGGGCTACAGGAGGAAGCAAGTTCCTGGAAAAGGAGTGATCAGCATAAGAAAATGGAGAGAGCTAGCATAGGACCAGAGTGAAGTTTCTTATGTTTTTCTTGTCTTGTAACACACACTTACATATGGGTCAGTTTATGTTGTAAATCCTCAGGGAAGAAAGGGCAAAGCCCAGGCTATCCCAATAAAATCAGTAAAGTAGAATCAAAAAGGGAGTAGAGACCAAGGGTGAAAAAGCCTCTCTAGTGGTGGCGAACCACAAGTCTGTGTAAAGTTTGGTTTCTTTCCTGGGATCAACATGTTGGAATTAGAACTGAGAGCCAGAGAAGCAAATTCTCACCCTGCCAGACTAAACTAATTTCAATTTTTTGATCTGGTAATCTCTCAGGTGTGGGTGTTCTGTGGGCTTTTGATAAAGTGCTTGATATAATATCCTGATGAACAAACTAACCAAAAGTGGGCTAGATGTAACATCCACTGCTGACCGCACAACTGGGTTTAAAGAATGCTTATCTTGCATCTTCTCAAGCTGAGGAGATGTGACAAATGGGGGATCTCAGGGTTCAGTCTTGGGCCCACTGCTCTCCAAGAGTTATTATTATTTATCAATGTGTTGGATGGGGAGGTACTTATTATATTTTCGATGACACAATTGTGTGGGATAGCTCACATTCTGGAAGATGGAAACAAAATTCAGGATGATCTTGATAAGTTGGAGCACTGCCCTGAAAACAACAGGATGACATTTAAGAAGGACAAATGCCAAGTTCTGTACTGGTGTGGGGACACCAAATGCCCAATTAAAAGTTGAGGCGCAACAATCCTGCAAGTTAGAAAGATCTTGGTATTTTTGTACATCACAAACTGAATGTGCTCAACATCATGATGTGGCTGCAAAAACAAATGCTATTTGGAGCTGCACTCATGCAAATATCATTTCTGAATCATCTGAAGTACTGGTTCTTCTCTGCTCAGATTGGTTAGGCATCATCTTGAGTACTGTATCCAGTTATGGGCACCACTGTTTAAGAAAGATGCAGGAAAACTTGAAAAAGGCAACAAAGATGATCAGTGGACTAGAAACAAAGATGTCTTAGTAGAGGCTAAAAGGGTTGGACCTGTTTAGCCTTGAGAAGAGAAGATTGAGGGAAGATGTTATAGCACTCTCCAGGCTGTCTCACAGAAGAGGACCAGAAATAGACATTCTTTTGATCATCTCAGAGTTCAGGACATGGAATAATGCACTCAAGTTACAGGAAGCCAGATGCCAGCTACACACCAAGAAAAACTTATTAACTGTTAGAGCAATACAAAAATGGAACCAATTACCCAGGAAGGTTGTGGGCTGTTCCACACTGGAGGCATTCAAGATGCAGCTGGGCAGACATCTGTTAGGAATGCTTTAAATGAGTGCCCTATTCTATCTTCAGTGTAATACTCAATGAGAGTTGAAGACTTAAATGTGTATACCTAATGAGACTGAAGTGTAAGCAAACATACTTGACACTGGCTGGAAACTTCATTGAATTCAGTAAGGCTTAAGCATGCTTCACTTTTTACAATGCATATGTCCACTGCCCGATAAGAAAAATCAACTGTGAGTCAGCTCCCTGGACCACACTGCTTTTGACTTATCTTCTACTTACATGGCTGATGATATCTGAATACTACTGAATACTATTAAATATGATAATGTGCAGGATGCTATGAAGTACACAGAAGTGGCAAACAATTGCCCAAATCAGTCAAATTCTATATGGGACAAGGAGCTGGAACTGACCCAGTATGTCCTGGATTCCCCTTGATGCATTCTGAAGAGAAAGCATGAGAGACATGTTGTTATGCTAGTTTGCTAGGCTATACTGCAATTTCCTACCATCCAATAGTTTACAGAACCACTGCCACTTTGGTGAGAACAGTTCATCATAGTAAGCATCATATATAGGAGAGTTTTGTCCACCCCTGTCAAAGGTTTGCCTTCCCTGCATGACCATTTCCGCTCCCTTCCCAGGATTTCCTTCTCTTGCCTGGAGGCTACTGAGGCTTTGGGAACGAGGCTGGGAAAGGAGTCCCCTTGTCATCTTTCATCACAGATTGAAACTAACAAGGAGATTCCCTTTGCTGTGTCCCTGTGTGCTGCTCCACTTCCAATTAAAGATGGCAAGTGGTGCATAGGGCAATTCTGTTCAGTGGTGCTGTTTCTCATCTCAGTCTGGAGGGGGAATGATATAATTCAGGGATAGGGGGAGCTAGTCCTCAGCTGAAGCACCCAGGGCTTTGGCAAGAGAGGTTATCTGCTTCCATCATTTCCAATGGGAGAAGGTTCAGAGAGGGCAAAAATGGTCCACAGCCAATATGGTTCCAGCGAATGACTGATGCCATGAGCTGAGTCATGTTTTGTGCTGCTCCATGTGGACATGTGCTGTGTGAACCTGGGAACTCAGTCGGTGTTGAGAGTCCCCACTGCCAGCTATTCCATGGAAATCATATTCACCAGATTAACTCAGAGGCTCAGCTGACATGGGGCAAGTCCCCTTCCCTGTCCTGATATAGGTGAGAAAAATAAAAATAGGTGCAGATGGGGCAAATAGTTCAGTGTGCTAGTGCACTTGGGTGCATGCTATACAGCCAGTAGAGGGCCTGGTTGAACTGGCAATTAGGCCCCACAAACTAAAACCTATTCTTATCCTTGGCACAACAGCTGTCCTGTTGGACAGGACACATGGGAATGACTAGGAGTGGAAACTAAGCACAAAGGTTGTCATGGCAGTGCAGTTGTCACTCAGAGAAACACAATCCAAAAAAGGCAGAATATGCCAGCCCCCTGAAATATCAATATACTGTTATTCTGCTTCTCTTGGAGGGCTCATCATCTAGGACTCTATTGGATCCTATGTACCACTTTTATTTAAGTGTCAGTATAGGACTGCAAAAACAAAATGGTCCCTGTAGGCCCTTAGAAAAGCTCAGATATCAAGGAAGCATAATTTGCAAGAAAAGAAAACAAAAGACAGAAGGATGAGAAAACAGTAATCAAGAAATTCTATTCAACGATGTATATTTAACCTGAAGGCATTCACAGCATGATTGCTCCATATTATTTAAATATACTGCTACTATACAAATGCTGTCATATATTATGGCATACAGTATCCCCTTCAGACAAGTGATTTCCTTAGGAAAACATAAATAAGAATAATATCAAGCCCTGACAATACATTGTTTTGTTTTGTATCTTCACATTTCGAAATGCAAGTATTTATATATGAGCTAATTGGTAGGGATCTACCAATGAAGATAGAATTGTCACATACATGAAAAATGTGGTCAGGATTGCAACATACATGAAAAAACAATACTTTAAAATAATATGTCTTGGTAAACAACCAAAGTATTTTGTTATTTTTATTTGACATGCACAGAGTACACTTGATCATAAACCAGACAACAAAATGTATTTGCTACCAGCCTTGTCTGGCTTTAAAGTTTCTAGGTGACAGGTGTCATAGATTTTGCCTCTCTAGAAAAAAGTGAGTTTCAGTGAAAGAACAAAAGAAGCACTATGCACAAGGAAATTCATCAAGTGCTTTTCCGGTTTAAGTTCACCATCCTATTGATTAACATGATCAATATAATAAATAATTGGTATAGATCAACTGAATTCCAAATACAAGAAGAGACAGCTAGGATTATCCTCTGAGGTGATATCTCTCTCTTCTTTGTACTGACTAGGTGAAAGAATGGAAGAGCAACACACACACACACACACACACACACACACACACACACACACAGAGTGCAGAGGTAGAGAGGTTCCTACTTTTGCAGGTGGTTTGGAGGTGGCACAAATTTTATGGGGCAAACTAGCAAAGCAGACTTGGAATGATCTAAGTCTCACTACAAGGATCAAGGGTTATTCCTCGGGGCTATGCAATACAAAACTGAGACTAGTAAGGCCCTTACCGGACCCTGTAACCCTTTGCAAGCTTTAGGGTTTTGTTTTCTTGGAAAGATTTTGAGTACACTTGGCAGCTGCAGGAGCCTTGATCAAATTGATTGTAAAATAACAAGCCTGGATGCTGGATCAGAAAATTGAGGGAATCTCAGGTACAAGGCCAAGCTAAGACTAATGAATACTATTCCCTTCCTAGAATGGACAAGGAAGAAAAATCCATTTTAAAACCTTAGTTATATGAGATAAATTACTTCCAAAACAAAAGGGTTATGGATTTTTTTTAAACATGGGTGTATAGAGAATTCTGAGTACAAAACAATATTGTGGTTCTAGGTTGTAATGGGAGGCTTGCACTAGCACTGGCTGTAGGTGCCTGTTCACAGCGTTTGGCTACAGCTGCTAATGTGTTTAGTCACAGAGGTGGAACTTCATGAAGAAAGTGGGTTTTTTCTTCCAGGGCCCTGAATTGGCCAATTTAGAATCTATCCTGTGTAGCTTGATTCAAATAGATATTCAATGATTCGAGCAAGATTTGCAGGTTCTAGAGCTTATTTATTTATGAAATTTGTATGCCGTCCAATTACTAATGCCTCTGGACGGCTAACAGCATAAATAAATTGATGACCCACTCTGGGTGCAAATACAATAATAAAATTCAATATTAAAACATATTAAAATATTGACTAAATAAAAAGTTCATAACCTGGTGCCGAAAAACATATAATGACGGCTCCAGGTGGACCTCTCTGGGGAACGCATGCCATAGTCAGAGAAGGCCCTCCTCCGGGTACTCTGTCTCCTAACAACTTTCACAGAGGGTTCCTGGAGGAGGGCCTCTGTTGCCAATCTCAGGGGGTGGAAGGGCAAATAGCGTTCTCGTATCTTTCATACAGCAAGGTTGGTCATGTAAACTAGAAGTCACCAAGTATAATCCAAACATTTGTGAACCAGTCTCCTGGGATAAAATGAAGACTCTAGCATCAAGGTGTGTGCATACCTCAAAAATGAAAGTAGATTGGATCCAAGTTCAGTCATACTCATGGGGGGCCCATTTCATTCAAGCCCTATTCAGTTCAATGCATCTACTCTAACTAAACCTGGACAAAATTAAATTATTTTTTAATATGGACAGTATTAGACATTGCTTTCTGAATAGGTATTATTACAAGCATGATAATACGTGATAATACACAATATCAGTTGTGATTGTAAATAGCATATAGTGATGCTTATGGAAATTTGGACAACATGAGAAAAATATGCTTCTCAAAATGGAAGAATAACAGTTCAGTTCGATGATCTTCTAGAAAATCCATAGGATTTTTCAGTTTCCAAGGTCCGACATCAGAAAAATCCTGTGATGTTGGAAGTGGGACACACACACACACACACACACACACACTGCTCCCAGTGTAGAAAGAGCCACATGGCTGCTTTGCTGAGCTTGCTTTGGCAAGCTTGGGCAAAGGTTTAATGGGCATTCCAGGGGTGGGGAGGGGAGGAGACTGGCACCACCAAGAGACAAGGTATGCTTCCCCATCACTAGGACACAGTTAGCTGAAATTGGCTTTCCAGCTGCTCTGCCGGGTGGGAGGAGCAGAGAGAAGAACCCTAAAATAGTCATTCATTTATTCTATTTCTACATTCCCAATAGCCAAAGTTCTCTGAGTGGTTCACAACATAACACATGATATAAACCCTTTAATGGACATAATTTAAAAACAGTTTGAAACAGCTAAAAACAATTTACAATAAAACCACCAGGACCTCATGAAAAACTAACATTAAAAAGCTCCATCATATGCCTGTAATATAGCTGTAAAAGAGATGGAGAAGGATAAAATATTACTTATGGCAGGTAAAATCCAGCCAAGCTGAAGCAATTCTAATTCCCATTTATTTTAGCATAGGACACTTATACACATGCTTAGCCCTTCTGTAGAAATGTATAGGGCTCAAAAAAGCTTCAGTTTGACAGGATCTTTCCAAAGTCTATTAACATGGTTGTATATGCAACACCACTTAAACTTGATATGTGAGTGTGTATGTGTGGCAATATTAAAAAAACTTGGCACCATAAAAGTCATATTTTGTATTAGCAGACAATAATAATTTAGATTACACAGGGTTTGAAAGAGGAGAGGAGAGGAGAGAAAAGTTTGCTTTAAAATGGGGATAAACACATTTTGTTTAATCTGTTCCATCTATTTCGTGACTTGACAGTCATCTTTCATCCCATCATGCATTCATTGATAGAATCAATTTCCTTCCCCTGTTTAGAAAGTATGCAAAAGGTTTGCTAGAATGTACATAATATTTGGTGGCACATAGCATTTTGTGTATTTTCCAGTATGATGACAGGATGCACAAAAAAGACTCCAAAAGAATGCAAGCAGGGATTGTTTTTACTTTTTAAAGGCATATCTCTTAGTAAATGTTCACTAACTTTTATATTGTGTACAGCTAGATTTGATTACAATGCCAGTATGTTTTTTTAAAGTCCAAATGCCTAAGGAAACTATGTGACTCAACATCCAGACACAGTGGAGTCTGAGCAGCAGATTCAGAAAATCTCAAGTCATTTGAATCTGTTTCAGTTTTCTCCAATGTTCCTGACTTAAAGAATAGTCACTCAGAAGTAAATGCAAGTATGATCAATGAGGCTTAATAATTCACATGCATTTTAGTGTTCAAAACATTTTAGTCTTTTACCCTACTGCAAATCATATTTTCCTTCTATCATCCACTGTTTTTTTCCATCTTTTAGACTGTGCACATGTGACTCAGTTGACCTGTTCCATGTGGTTAAGTTAAAAACAGCCTGGGCCTTGTCAGATCATATGTACATCATAAGAAAGATGAAAGGGAGAGAAAGAAAGAAAAGTTAAGAAAACAATTCTTTAAAAAGTGAAGTAAAAACAACTACCAAACTGATTTTCTTATATCATAAAATCTATGTCTGATACAAATAACTGTTAACCAAATGCTATGGGATACATTTTGGTCCTCAGCAAGTGAAATGACGTTTGGAAATCTTCAGCATGAGGAACACATACAAAGATTTCACTGAGATTGGAAGGATCATCTGCTTCCATTCATCCAGTGCATGAAACATGCAGCAATAGCATCGCAAGGCCTGGTTTGGTCCTCAAAACTCTCGAAGCACAGCATGGTGGGAGTAAAGGCCAAGGCATCTTTGAAATGTTCCATATTGCTCCTGGCACCTTGCAGTGCCAGCATTTTAACAACCTTTCAGGGTTGGCATGAGTTAAAGGAAACTGTTACAGAAACATAGGGGACTTGTGTGTCTGGGCCTCATAGTTACTAATAATATGTGGGTTGTGGGAAAGGGCACAGTGTGTGTCTAGGCTGTGTCAGAAAATCTCAGAATCACAAAAATGGGACAATGTATGTTCGGATTCACTGGAAGAAGCAGTTTATTGGCAGACACAGGCAACCCCTTCTGACAGAGAAAAACAACAGCACTGTTGGGTCATCAGTACACAATATTGGCTATGGGCTTCCAGAGTATATACAAAGGTTTTATAAGTTGTGGGTCAGACAGACAGTTTTAGGGCAGTGATGAGATTCTGAATGGGTAAGAAGGCGAGGACAATGGGAAAGTGCAAAATCGTAATACGGAAACACCAAGAAATCATTATAGATATCAGGAAAAACATAACAACACATTGAAGGTTTGAGTAACAGATAACAAATAAAACAGTCAGGAGTTACCGAAGTTTCAATTTTCTGTTTTTTTACAATCAGAGTTACAAAATTCCTTAAGAAAAAGCATGAGCTGGCTAGGTATTTTTGCATTGCAAAGGAAGCACAGCTGCCCTGATTGGCTTGTAACATTGTTTCAATTCTGTTTTGGCTGGACACTCAGCAGCTTCTCTAAGAGTGGGTGGATAATTGGCATAACTTGGGGCTGTGTTTCATTTTTCCAGAGAAGGAACTAGAAAGGAAAAACCTTGCAGATGGGGAGTAGGGGAGAGAAGACAAGTGAGACTCTGCATATTTTATATATATAAAACTTATAACTTTTATTAGGGCAACTCTGACAGCTGATTTGGAAGCAGGTGCTTGCACTACCCTTGAACTGCTCAAGTTTGCGGGTTGGGTCTGTTCCTGAATGAACAAGTAGCAGCAGAGGGTAGCCATGCTTTTGCCCAGCATAGGAAAGTTGACCTTCTGTACATTTCTGAAGAAGGTAGATCTGGCCATTGTCACACATTCCTTCGTCACATCCAGAAAGAACTACTGCAATACACGTTGTGCTGGGCTGCAGGAACACTGAAAATTTTGGTGAATGTGACTAATGCAAAATGAAGCAGCAAAAATTTGGCCTGAAACTGTTTTTTTTCTTAATCACATGACTCCATTGCCATAATAGCTTCTTAAAAAAAAGCAAAAAAAAACCATTGTGAGACATTTTAAAACTGTGCTAATTCATTTGTCAGTGCTGCTTGGCAGGTTCTTGTTCTATTGATTTCATTCTTTGGGATATTTTAAATGTAGCATTTTTAAAAAAATACTGCATTTTAATGCTGCATTATGTTTTAAAATTTAGTTTTTATTATGCTACTGAAGGTTGCCCAGAGACTTTTTGCTATTAGGTTGTATATAGATATTGTGAATAAACAGGTAACACTGCTTTTAAAATCCCCAGTTACTGAACCCAGTTGTTGTTCTCCCTCACACTTGTGTATAGGCCCTTGTTCATTGCTGCCATGACTGAATAATAATAGCCATGTGGAAGCTGAGGTGACATTTGTGACAGGATAAAGTGACTAGGGGCAGTCCTAGCCATTGAAAGTATGTGCAAGGAAACCTGAATCCCTGATACTCTAAACATGTTCAGAGAGAGAGACTCCAGTGTGAAGACTTTCTAACCACTTAAGTCTAAAATAGAAACAGAGCAAGTCAGAAGGGGTCTCCTGGGCCATCTAGTCTGACCCCTGGCTCCAGCCAACTCCTCTCATGACATGTGGTTATGGACTTTTAAAACTGCCTATTTCAGGTGGCAGTTATATGGATACTCACAAAGGGAGTGACAGTTCAGGATTGGCCCTTTTTGCAATAGGCTGGTCTTAAGGAACTGGCATTAAGTTGTCTGGCATCTACACAGTCATCTTCTTGGCTCCAGGCAAATGCATGTTTTTATTTCCCCAGGCATTTGAACATTGGTTGTGACCCACTTATTATGGGCAGCTTTGATGGTGTTAATCTTAGGCTACAGAGATGAAAAGGGAGATTCTAAATGTTGTGAACAATTTTCGCATTGTATAGCTTTTAGATTCTGTTTTTATGGTGTTTATTTTTATTATTGTGCTGATTAGGGCTTACATTGATTTTTTATGAAAATAATTATGGATTTTTGTATTTGTGTAAGTCACTTCAAAACTGCTTTTTGAGTGGAAATATACATTTAATAAATAACACTACTACCATTTTGCCTTGAACATTATAATAATCTGCTTTCTCTTACACAAATTGAAAGCAATATGCAATAAAATAACACCATTAAAGCAAAAATAAAGGGTAGGCAAAAGCACTGGCATGGTGGAAAGCTGCCTGTTGTGTATATGAACATGTGTGACATGCTTTGTGACTGTTGGCAGTACACTGATTACTGGTTATGGGGCAGGAGTTAGCTCAGTAATTGAATCTACCCTAGGCAGCTTAGCTTTCCTTTAAACAAGAAGGGGATGCTCTAGTGCAGAATAATTTAGGCAAGACTAGAAGCTGATCCGTCCACAGGCAAAAATGTTCAGAAAGAAATCCATTCCACTAACATACACTGCCGAAATTGCCAATAGGTTAATCAGAGGAGGTAGAAATATTTCTCCACTGTGCCCAGTCTCCAGCACAGCTCAGTGCAATCAATTGTTCAGGTTGGATAATTAAGGATAGCTGGAGACTTTTAGGATTTGTCAATGAATGGAAATTTATCCAACAGCTGTTCAGTTTCTAGCCAATGCATTAATCCAATCCGCTCTGGTGCCTTTCAGTTTAAGCAAAGCTGAAGATCACTCTGTTGGGATGAAAGCATCAAACTTGCATTCAGATTTCAAGACACTGCTTCCCTCTGCCCCTTCTGGAGCATATCATTAGTTTTCTAGAGTTTGCTAGACCCCTCATTGTTATGTTTCAAAAATTTCTGTCTGCGTATTTCACATCTCACTCCTATCCTGTTGTTTAGTTCAATGGTGTCTTAAAATAGAGAGAGAAGTCTTCTAGTCATTCCAGTATAGCATTATGGAACACAACAAACCCCAAAGAAAAACTGAATGGGGGAATGATTTCACCACGGGTGCTCTGTTACAGTGCCGTTACTGACAAGGCCTCCTGGAGTAACAGATAATAAACTGAAACATGTTTGGAGATTTGTGCTATGCCATGCCAAACTAAATTAGAGTTGTTGACTAGAGTGTGTAGAGATATTGAAAGATTCAAAGCTTCCATAAATCTTAGGAGGTTCATCATCAGGTTTCAAGGTTTATACCAATCCCAGACAGTATAAGCAGA
This sequence comes from Varanus komodoensis, assembly GCF_004798865.1. Lineage (NCBI taxonomy): Eukaryota > Metazoa > Chordata > Lepidosauria > Squamata > Varanidae > Varanus > Varanus komodoensis. Next base: position 1,470,715 of record NW_025336236.1, read on the forward strand.
ATTGTTTCCATTTGTGAAATAATCATGACCAAGACCAGTACAAGATACCTTTCTGCCTGAGGTGAAGGACAAGGTGCCCTCTTCTTCACATTCTGTGAGATTCAGGATAGACAAAAGAAAGTTCTTGTCCACACAACACACAATTAAAGTATGGAATTCACTTTCTCAATATGTAGAGATCATGATGATTCAGAGACCATGGGTTAAGCCATGTTTATGGAGGACAGATTTACTGATGGCTACATTAATCATAAAATATAAAGAAAGTCCCCCAGCTTAGAAGTATAGGATTATTTTTCTGGTTACTTGCACTGATTTCAGTTGGTCTTATGTAGGCATGCCTAGAATTCCTATCTTAAATGGTTTATACACACACAATGTAAACTTTATATAGAATAGATTGGATATTAAATTGTACTTTTGTGAATGGAAGTCCTCTACAATATCCCACTGTGGCTGATTCAGATTCAGTCCCAAGCTGAGAAGTCCCATCCTTCTCATAGATCTAATGGCAGGCAGTGGTCAGACAAACAGAAGAAACATTTGGATGCAAATACAACTTAAGGAGCAGGGTTTCATCAAGAACTCTGGGGTCAGCAGTGCAAGAGATCAGCCCAAGTAAAAGAACAAAAATGAGATACTGGGAACAAAAAAAAGTTTTGATGTATACCCTCCCTCCTTGCCACCAGCATCTCACCTGGCTGAAACTGAGGCTTTTAAGCTGAAGCTTCCATAGCCCTACTCAGGACCCAGGTGCAGCACATCAAAGATTTCTGAATGAAGGCTTCCACACAAAGGGCCTGAGTTTTCCTTTGTAAAGGGCAATCCTTCTCACAAAGATTGTTCTCACCTGCTCCTTCAGATGCTGATGCACTTGAAGTCTAGATGGCTTCTCAACCTCTGTCTTAGAGGTGGAAATCTCCCTTTGCTGGGATGGACTCCCATTCATGTCCCACAAAGCACCAGGCTCCTCCTGGACTTGTGACACAGGTGACGTTTGGAAGCTCTTTGTCCCTGGGAGCTCTAGCTACTTCTGTGAAGAGAACTCCTCCAAAGGGGAATGGCGCTCTGATTCAGTGGAGGGTCCTACCAGTTGGGCTTTTTTTTGGGGGGGGGGGGGGTGTTTCAGTTTCTTCCTTTCCCCAGGGCTTTTTCTTCTCAGCCCTTTCAAACTGAAATAAACAAAGAAGTGGTTCAGTATATAAATGGAATACAAAAATAATAGTAGGACATAAACTAAATAAGACATACTTTTAGTATAAAAATGAAATGAAAAGTCCATTCAGAAGTTGTGAGTGTTTGCTAGCACACATTTTAAAATAATCTCAGTCAAACATAACAATTAGTATTCTGACATTTTACTACTACCTGGAGACTAAAGAAAAATGCTTTAGTACTTATCCTTGTAATGAAGACTTGGTGAGTGGAAATGTATCAACTGTGTGGGAAGGTAAATATGACTCAACTGCCATTATTCAGTGGAATTCTATTTTTGTAAAATGCTATTTCTGCCTAAATAATAAGATGTCCAAACTGAGCTTAGATTAGTTGAGTACTTGATTATGACCTTGATAATATAGGGACTGGGTTCAGACAGTACAACAACCCACATTCAAGGACTGAACGTGAGTTGTTAAACTGTATATTGCTGTTGAAGTGTGGGTTAGCAAGTTGCTTGACCCCAATCATTGCTTTCTATATTTTCCCAGGAAAATAAAACTAAAATGTTTGACTGAAACATCTACCTTCCATTAAAGCAGCTGAATACAAGTCTAGCTTTGACTTCAGACCCTTCTATTGTCTTTTTCTTTTGGCCTTCTTTGCATCATATATATTTACTTACCTTGCCTATACAAATAATAGGATTATAGAAATCCAACCATAAAGTAACACACTATGCAGTTATAAGATTTGGAGAGTATTAGGGGGGAAAACCCCCTAAGCAGTTACATTCTGGAGATAGATAATATTTTGGTAGTTAGATTAAATTATATGTTTGTATTGCATAATTTTAGTTTGCTGCATTTTTGAAAGACTGAAAGCAATATTTTTGAGTAAGAAAATTACCTGTAATGTAATTAATCTGTTCCCATTCTCTTTGTTTTAAGAGCCACAGGCCTCATTAGATAAGTATAATCTGTGGCATACAAGCAATTCCAAGTTAGTGAATGCATTTATTGAAAATGTCATAATTATTCAAGAATGAACAGCTAGACCATACTCCCATGCTTAGCTAGCTTTCACCAACATTCAAAATGTTCAGATCACAGAATGGAAATAATAACTTGGTTACTATCAAGTACAATTTAAATGAAGTTTATGGACATTCGTTCTCCCATGGCATTGGCATCTGTTCATTCCAGTTTTGTTTTGTTTTGTTTTAAGCTCAGACAACTTTCTCAAGGCAAGGCACTCAGAAAGGAATCTAGACTATCTTCTTTGCCATGTTGTAACCAGAGCTGCAATTAGTATTTAAAACAGATTTGTGATCGACATCCATAAATGATCAGACAAAGGTTCGCGTCCCTTCAAACAATTCATGAAAGGTTGATCTGTTTCATAGCAAACAACACACATGCAATGTCTTGATTGTCTTTAGGTCTTTGAACTGAAAAATGTATGGGTCACAAGTAGCTTGTATCAGCTGCACCAGCTCATATACATCTGAATAGTCAATCAATAGATATTGGAGGCACCAATCGAGATTAGTCTAATTCGTTTATTTCGTACGTTTGGATACTTTGCCAAGAATGCAATGAATACAAGCATACCAAAGCAAAAGACCTTTCATTGGTGTGCAATATTCTTCGCAGTCTGGGTGGTATAGTAAGTGAAGCATAAAAACAGGAGATCTACCATAATGAATCAGGTCAATGGTCCATCTAAGTTAGCATCATGCTGTAATAGTGAATAGTACCAGATGTTTCAGAAGCAGAAAGTATAGCACCCATCTGGTAACCCTTCTTCCTCTTTTCTCTATCACCTGTCTTTCTCCGCCATCAATTTGAATGTACAACAAAGCTTTGCAAAACAAACTCATAGAGATCTGGAGGTTTTGAAGAGGTCTATGGCTTATTTAACCTAAGGTCATAAAGAATTTCATGAAGATATTTACCTACTAACTGAAGAGCTGAATCATGAATGGTTCCGGTTTTGTCCCTCATATTTAAGATGCTATGACTGAGCCACAGAATCACAAATGAAGTGATTTTCAATGGCAAATTCTTTGAGAAAAGTGCAGTTTAAAGGTGATGGGCATAAGAACAGGAGCTAGTTGGGGGAGGCAATGGACTCCTTTGTTAGTGTGAGTCCTTGTCCACGGTAGCTTTTATTCTAAATTTTCTAAATTGTATAGAAAATATCCATGGTGATCCGTCATGGTAAACCTGCTTGGAGTTGGAGTTCAGCACCATGGATATATCTTATAAATCTCAAAATAAAAGCTCTAATTGATAAGGAGCCTCCTTCACCTGGGACTGACCTATCTCCTCTGATACATTGCATACAATATAAAAAGCCAAAGTAAGGTGTGGTTGCTTATGACAACTAACACTGAATGTTTAAGGAAAAGGTTGAATGTCCAGAGAAGGTTGCAAGAAGATACATGAAAAACCAAAACCATAAAAGATGAATTTTGTGTAGGGGATGGGGATACAAAGAGATCACTATTTTTGTTGTAAATCCTCAGGACACAACCTGACAACTGAACTGATGACCTGGAAAATGTTTACTATATGAAGTCAGAAGGCATAGAAGAAGTGACTATAGTTTATGGCCTATTGTAAAAGGCTAGGCTCAAATATTTTTGTTCTCTTTCTAAAGTGAATGACTTTGTGCATTCTGCTGACCTTCTGCCTTCACTGTGGGCAGAGATGATCTTATTCAAGCAGGCCTTTGGCATGTAAGATAGCCTATTGGGTTTGGTGTCATTGTTCTTCAGTTATTGTTGTGCATTTGTTTCCAGCATTGTTTATTGTTCCATTCTTAATCATTCTCAATTATCTTAACTAAGTTTTCTTTTTATTATTCCGTTCCTTTCTTTTCCTTTGGTTCCTATAACTGTTAGCCACCTTGGGCACCATTTTCATGGGTAGAAAGCTGGGGTGCAAATCAAATTGAGGACTACTAATAAATGAATATTAAACAGTGTCTAGCTGTGAAAACGATATTCCTTGAAATATGACAGAATGGTCTGAGATGAGTCCAACCACATTTGGCAAAACTTAAGTAGCCACCTCGTCCCCCCCTCCCCCAGTTACATCTACGTTCATCATTACTTGAAATTCATGAACAGTGTCTTCTTTCTTGTTTCTCTGGAGTCAGGCTTTCATGGTCTGTGATATGACTAGGATAGATGCTGCTGCACTAAACCCTTTGCCATGCTTGTTAAAACTGAATACCCAAATGTAGTGTAAAATTTCTTATTAGTTTGTTTCATCCCCCAACAGCTTCTCTTGATCTCAAGAGTATTTATTACTTCTATTTATATCCTGCCTTTCTTCCAAGGCATTACTCACGTTTCTTTTCTCCATTTTATCTTCTCAGCAACCAGAGAGGTAGGGTAGGTTGAGTAGCAACTGGTTCAGTCCAATATTTTAATCACTACAGCACATTGGCATATGCAGGTGACATATGATTACTCTGATTTGCTCAATATGCAAATATCATGTAAGTAAATGTTCCTGAAAGTCTCTGTCAAACTCTTCTGTTCTTCCTCAAATTTTATTGTTGAAATTAATACAGTAAATAGGAAAAACCCCCATCCAGTAATTGCACTGCACCCATGCAATGAAATATTAAGAAGGGTGATACTTTATGGTCTCCATTTACAGTTATCTCTGCATATAACATGTTGCACTGTATAATAAAGTCATATACTACCAGTTGGACCTAAAAAGGTCATCATGATCTGTTACCTTTGGTTTAATTATCCCTTATGTCTCTATTGACATCTCTTTAGGCATCTGGTGAACACCTTCTTTTTCCAGATACGTTTTGCCTTTAAGTTTTAAAAATCATATTAATGTATATTTGGCTCTTTGCACTGTCACTGGTTGTGCTGCTTAGTTGGTACTTTGGTTTTATTGTGTTTCAAAATTAAGGTTTTATATTATTTTTTACTATGTCATTGTATTTAATGGTTTTAAGCTTTGTCTCGTAAACTGCTAACTGGTAGTGGAGAAGTGCAATAAACAAATAAATACTCTATGAAAACTAGTGATGAGATGGTTAGGAAATCTTAACTGACCTATTTTCCCTTTTCCTGCTGAACTTTTCTTCTGTTTTAGCTGGCAACATACTCGGAAAAAAAGTTTAAATTTTTACTGTTGCTTGCTCTTATCATTTGGACATTAGCACAGGCTCTATTTAGTTGTTTATCACTAGAGGTCAAAAATGAAAATAACAGCCTGAAATTGTTACAATTATTCAGGAAGCTGAATGTCCTATTTCTATATTCAAATGGCTGTCCAAATTTTGAAGAAACTGAAACTTTCCAGCAGTCTTCAAAGGCAGCCCACACACAGCTTGTTTCTCTAGCCCACCCTTGTGGTTAGATATGCTTGTACTGAAAGTGGCCAGGTCCACTTTTTCCAAGAGAAGCTGGAATTAGTAAAATAGCGTAAGCAGTGCCAGGTCCCAAAGCACCATCAGCCCACTCCTTCGATCCTTTCCTGATGTAAGCCCATTCAAGAGAGGAAGACTAGCTTGCCACTCTGTTGCTGTAAGCATAACAGGTAGAATCCCACAGTGTCATTCTGTAAACTCAACTAGTGTTGGCAGAGCTCCACTGAAGGACTGGCAGGTGGAATTCACTGCCACAAGGGGTTTGGGTGGCTGCAAAAGGGTTCTGGACAAATGAATGCACTATAAATCTATCAATGGCAGCTGGTCCTTGTGCTAAATGCTTCCATTTTTGTCAGTTTATGGAAGTGAAGGGCAAAATGAAAACTCTGACAAAAGAAGCAGAGAGGGTTAGACTTCTGAACAACTTTCTCTGTGGGGAGGATATAATGATTTCCTCTTACTTTTTAAATGTAGGAGGTAGCTAAATCTCTTTTTTCCTATTTTTCTTCTTTTTACTTTAAAGAAGCCTTCTGCACTCAATGCAGCCCTGAACTCGTTATAGAAGCTTCTCAAGGCCAGCAGTTCCCATGAGGTCATATGACCTCACCCTGAAATATTCAGAAAGTGCTCCCAGGCTGGGAAATTTTTCTGCAAAACAAGAAAAAATTGGCTAATGGAGCTTTAGAAAAACTCTGTTCTTGCTTGCAGCACCACAGAACTCTTTGCAAAGAGGCATGCAGGAGCTCCTACTGGACTACAAGCCTCTCTGCAAAGAGTTTTACTCTGTTGCACACAAGATCAGAGTTTTCCTAAAGCTCAAACAATTCCTTTGTTCTGGCCTGCAGCAACCTGGGACACTTTGCTGATTTGTCTGTATAGCCTAGACGCTCTTACTGAATTATTGTCTTGTGCTGATGCATGTGCAAGAAACAGTGCAAAGAGAAAGAGAGAAGATCCTTCAGCCACCTCCTAAACGTAAAAAGATAGGCAGAAACTTTGTTCTCCTACAAAAGGAGAAAAGTATACAAAATACTTCTCCTGCTTGCAAAAGAGGTGATGGGGCGGAGGAAAGAACCTCTTTTTCAGGGAGGGAAAAATTCCTCCAGACAGACAGTCTTGACACAGCTGCAAATTAAACCTCCAGGTATGGAGGCGGTCCCTAGAAGGCACCAGCAAGAGATTTCTATAGCTTTTGTGCTGAAATATATCAGGATGAATTCCGAGTTAAGCAAGATATCAGACCAGATGGAACTTTGGTCTGATCCCATGGGGCTTTCTTTAGGCAGCTTTGGGTTATTATATTAATTATATTAAGATTTGCCTAGGCCTGCAGAGATAGCAAAGCCATACTGGAACATATGAAGCTCTGCTATATTTTATTGAGGATGAAGGCAAACAATACAAACACATGCAAACACTAAATACGTGTTTGCCACTTTTGACTATAAAGTAGCTTTGCTGTGATTTGACATGATACCTAATTAAAGAAGAATGCAAGGGATAGGGATGAAACCTCTTCCCTATCCTACATAGTGACTTCTAGTATTATATCTGGGCTTGGGGAAAGTGCAGTGGCATGTAAGGTGAGGAGGGGTGAACTTTGCTTCTCTCTCTTGCATTGTCAATTTAAGGTCAGAAGTTAAACTTGGTACCCACCTTATAACTTCCCAATGAATTCCAGTCATGTCCTGCCTCTCTCTATTTTGTTCCTGTGCTGCCACATTCCAGCTGAAAAGGTTTTCCCTCTGTAAAATGTGGCCTGGGGCATGCTAGGAATTGTAGGACTTCTCTTTGCCTAAATATGCATAAGATTACACTCTTAGTGTACATTTCTATATATAGCTGCCTGAAAAGTCAAAGAGAAGAAGGATGATTATACCGTCCATTCCTTCTGATGTTGTTGCTGTTATGTGCCATCAAGTCATCTCTAACCTATGGCAACTCGATGAATGAAAGCCCTCCAAAATTTGCTTTCTGCGACAGCTCCATTTAGTTCTTCCAAGTCTGAGGCTGTGGTTTACTTTAAGAGTCAATCCATCTCATATGTGGCCTTCCCTTTCATCTTCTGCTTTTGATCTCCTGTAATATGAGTGTGTACCCCAGTGAGTCTTGTCTCCTCATGATGTGTCTGAAGTATGACAGCCTCCATTTTGTCATTCTTTCTTCTGGGGAAAACTGGGCTTGATTTGAGCTAGGCTTGAGTTAAGCTAGGGAAAGCTAGGCTTGTTTGTCTTTCTGTCCATCCAGGGTATTAGCAAAGCTTTCCTGCAGCACCATGTTTTGGATGCATTAATTTTCTTCCTGTCTGACCTAATTTAGTGTAAAGAGACATACTGGGGTTAAGAAAGAGATTAATGGCTTGTTGAGCCACACCTGACCCTAGTTGCTTTTGCCTGTGATTGAGCAAACATGCACAGGACCTGAGCTCTGTCAAAAAAAGGTAGACTAAATTCGATAGACTTTGCCCACTTTGATTGTAGCCACTCATTCTTTGTGTCAAGTGCCTACTCAACTCTCAGGAGTGTTGGCCCTGAGATACTTCCAAGATTTGAATTTGGCTCCTGGGCTCAAAATGGTTCTGGACTCCTATCTAAATGTAGCAGCATAATAGTAGGTGTTGAAGTACAGGCACTCAGTATAATTGTCACCTTGGCCACAAGCCCAAGGAGAAGCCATGCATGCAAGTTGGCTGTGTTGATCCATATCTATATATGTTTTCAGGTGCCTATTATAGATGGGTACATGACATAGCTCACACACACAGAGTTTTGCTGGGCTCTGAATCTCTCTCCCCACACCCACAGGTATTATGAAGATTGTAGCTTAGTTCAAAGAAAACAGAAGTATGTGTGGCAAATACTATCAACACCCCACAAATCAAAACATTCTGGCACTCTGGCCACGCGAGTCTTGGGGCCACTATACCATTGGTTAAATACTCTGTTTTTATGGCGCTCTTTTCTCTTTGAGGAAGTTCTATTGCATTCTTTTCATGCTGTGATAATCTCCGGGACTTTATCTGCTTTCAGGTTACTTCCTAACAGCTAGCATGAAGCTTGGCTTTTTCATTAACAAGGTGGAAGAAGAAGAGCAATACATTTGGTTTTCATGAAATGATGTTATGATATGTTTTGATTTATTGTGTGTAGCTCTGTGATTAATTCTGTTGACACTAGAGATATGTACAATTCCTGTGAATAGAAAGTGAAAACAATAACAAAGCAAGAGGAGAATCAATAGACTCTGCATTAGGAGACTTTAATCAAGCATTGACTGGAACCATATAGAGAAATAAAACAGACCAGAGAGTTATGAATGCAGGCTTGCAGGTTCCCTTGGGAGTTGACAAAATGGGGTTGTAGATGCCAAAGGAAATGCCTAATATACAAATCCTTTCTGAATCCTTGTCTATAGCAACGGTGGTTGAATTGGAAATAGGATGTAGGATTAGCCTTGAGGACTGTCATTTTATCAGGGCACTGTCCTACGTAAATTTAGAGAGAAAAAATTAAGTCTGTACATGTCCAAGCTTCCAGTATGATTTGTGGACCATCCCCCACCCCTTCCAAAAAAAGATTGAGATGACATGCATCCAATGGAAATAGTCGCATGAAAAATGCGTACTTTTGAAAAATGTGTGGCAATATTTTAAAAATTGCACTTCACGCCCCTCTTCCTCAGAATTGGGTGATACATGCAAGGATAGATGAATGCAGATTTCTGAGAAATAAATTCAGGGATTTCTGTGCTACACATCTTTCGATTTTTATCCCTTGGGAATATCACTTTTTAAAAACATTGGCAGAACTGGATTAAATTATAGGTATAGTTGCCCTTTTTAGGGGATTGAGCCTAGCAAGCTTCAGATGAGGTGATACTTTGCGGATATCCCAAAGAAATTGTGTTGTTCTTTGTGGAGCATTGTTCTGAAAATGACAGATGACCTAGAAGTAAGAAAATTTTATACTTGTGAAAGGATAGGTGCAGAGTCTCATGTGAAAGGAAAGTATTCACATTTGGGCAGGAAGACTGATTCCATTCTCTTTCACTGCCTCCTCTTTTTGTGGACAATTTGTATAAAAATGGCACACATCACAGAGGGAACTTCAAGCAAGAGACCTGAAAAATTTCAGAAGGATGGCAAGCCGGAACAACACAACTGTGATGTTTGAAAATCATCTTAAAACGTCTTCCTATTTGTGGCCTTCCCAACATCTGGTGCTTGGTGACTGGAGTCCCTGGTGCTTTGTGCAGGGTCTGCTTTATGTTTAGTGGGTGGGCCCTTCACTCACTAAATCTACCATCCCCTAACAGCATTTGGAGAAAGCAGAATGAGCCTCCATACATGAAATACTAATGAACACTCATGTCCCAGGTTGGCTATGATGGTTTCAGAGGGAAATCCACTTAGCAAAGAAAAGCAGTAATGGCCCAAAAGGTTGGTTTTTTTCCTAGCCCCAGTGAAATATTCAGAATACTAGATATTCTAGTACTTCTGAAGGTAACATGGCCTGGTTTGTCCTTTGCACGAGACACCCCACAGGAATTTGAGTGCATGTTTGCAGTCTCTCTCTCCCCCTCTCTCATTGTCTCCCTCTCATTCTCTCCCACATATTTGTTTTGAACCTGATTTCTAATCAACAGTTACACAATGACAGGATGCAGTGATTAGCGAAAATTAGCTTTTTGTAAAACCTGCTGCCATTTTTTTAAAAAAAATCAAGATAAGCTTCTATTAAAAAATAGCCTGTATTCATGTTTGTTTATTTATTTATTTATTTATTTGTTGGATCAATAAACTGTACCCAATAGTCCCATACAGGGCTCCCTTGGCGGTGTACAACCAACAACAAAAGACAACTTCTATACATTATGCAATAAATACTATTTTAAAAAAATCTATTAAAATAGTACAACTACAACTACTACCTAGTGCCTTAGCAATAATTTACTGTAAACTAACATAGTGGATAAAGTTATCAATACAATTATTAAAATCAATCAACATAAGATTAAAATTAAATCAATACAATTCAGTTAATTAATTAAAATGCCTAGAAAATAAAACTGTTTTCTCCTGGCACCAAAAGGATGTAGTGAGAGTGCCAGGCGAACTCTTCTGGGGAGCCAATTCCAAAGGCTGGGGTACAACCACCAAGAAGGCTCTTCTTCTGTTCACCAGCCTGTTCAGAGGAATGGCTCTTCAGTTGGGTGGGCCAAGTGGGAGAGGCATTCCTTCAGGCACACTGAGATCAAGCCATTTAGGGCTAGCATGTTAAAACAAGCACTTTAAACTGGGCCTGATTTCAACTGGTAGCAAATGAAGATGACATAGAATTGGCATAATTGGCATGTTGTGCATGCTAGTTCTCTGTGTACTAACTTTCTGTTTGTTATTTCTCAGTACTGTTGTCAGTGACTTGTCACTAAACTAAATATGCTATTTTCATGAAAACAAATGCAGTTGGCATTATTTTCAAGATAAATGATTGTGAATGCTCATGCAGTACTCCTTTTGCATCGTATACAGTTTAAATGATATATATATATATGTGTACAGAACTGCAGATAGTACCGCTTATGTAAAGGAAGGGAAGTGTGTAATATCTTGCCAGTAAAAAGATAAATACTCCACAAAGAGGTGGTGGTGGTGGTGGTGGTGGAGGAGGAGGAGGAGGAGGAGGAGGAAGAGACATTGCCAGCTGTGCATTGCCATGACTTTGAATGGCTGGGCAGTCTTTTTCTCAGCCTGAAAAGGGATTTGCCCGTTAACAGTGCTTGATGGGGTTAGGGTTATGGACAGAGTGTTTTGTCTCTCCTCTGCCAGCCATTTGGTTTTTTTAGCTGGCCATGGCGAACAGAATGATTAGTACAGAACGGGAAGGTCTTGCGGTCATAGTGTGGTAGAAGATGCCTTTGTCTGGCAGCCCACTCAGTTTCTGTGTTAGCCAAACATCAAGGAGCATTTTCTCCCACATAGCCAGCACAGAAAAGAAATGAAGTGCACTGGTCGGGCCCTGTTCCTTCATCACATGCCTTTTCCATCACTGTTTTGTTAGGGTCATCCATTTTCTTCTACACAGACTTCACAATAAAGGGAAGGTTCTATGTTCTGGTTTGATGAGTATCCTGAGCAACCTTTTTGACCTTTCCTGATAAAATGCATATCCTTCTTAACAACTGCTTTAGAATTGAGGTCACTGGCCCCAGAGAGAGTACAAGTAATCTATACTTCTGATGGTCCCTGATGCAAAGTTTCCTTACACCTGCTTCTCTAGGGCTTTAGTGATATAATGGGACGGAGAGAGGCCTTTACCTTGGAGTGCCTATTCCATTCATGACCACTTTCAGCACATAAATTTGTGGACTGTGATGGGGCAACAGAATGGTTAGCCATTGATCCCAAGCCAGGATATCTCACTAGTCATCTGATGAAAAAGGAACATTATTCCTTCCTTCAACCTGGTAGAGACCTGTGCTGAAGAGCTGGAGTTAGGAAGATAAAGAACTAAGATGTTCTGGTATGCAGATCCCCTTGTGTAAATGAATAAAATTTGTTGCCAATTTAAGCCTAACGACTGTCTTCTGCCTCTTATTTTCTGCATGTGGATGCAAAAGAATGACAGATCTGGAAGAAGGTTGCGAGTTATTTGCAAAGCAGCATCTGGCACATATTATACCAGACATTAATGTGGATGAAAGATATCTTCACTGAAGGAGCAAAGTACAGCACATTTGAGTAACTCCGCGTGAAGTTGCTTGTCGATCAACCATTATTCTCTTTCTCTTACAGCTTAGCTCATTAAAAAAAAGACCACTTGTTGCAGTTTAAGCACTGATAGCCCATGACAAGGCTCTAGATTTGGATAATCGCACAGATACCTAGATGGTGGTCTATGATCCTGCGGAGAAAGCTCCTAATGTATATCCTTCATAACTGAAGCTCATGAAAACACTGAAAGTTTGAAGCTCCTTCATTCTTTCCCACACCACAACTCCTTGGCCTATTCCTGTCACATACTGACCCTGCTTCTTCTAGCGACATTTGCCTTCTCTGGGATACCCATAAAGAATATTGTAATTACACAGAGGAGGATTAAACCCATACCCTACTGCTTCTTATCGCCTTCCTTAGAGCAGAGGTCACCAGCACCAAAGAGCGTTCCAGTAATCTGTGCCTCTGGCAGTCCCTGGGTGCAAGCGAGATAGCATGGTTATCAAAATGCTAGGCTAGCAGCATGGGAAGCTATTAGTATTGCAGCCCCTCTGGTATATCACTTTTCCACATTTATCCATTTATTTCTGATTCAGGTGAAGAAAAAGCTCCCAAAGAAACTGCCTGAAGAAAATATTCAGAATAAAGTCAAACATAGAGAAGTGGAACAGGGGAGTGTGGGAGGAAAGACAATTGGAGAAAGATGCTGTGTAATTTAATCTCTGTGAGCAAATACCCATTTGCCTGGTGTGCTGTGGATCTGGCAAGGTAAGATACTGAGTCTCACTCCCTAGTAATGAAAAAATTACTTTGAAAAGAGAAATGGGGTAGATTTTGTCAGATTGTTGTGTCCCAGACTGTTGGGCCTACAGATCTGTGAAAATGGAATGACATTAAGTGTTGAAGAATGAATCCCAATGCAGTGATCCTGCTAAAATTCAACTTACTAGGCATATTCTGGCCTATTTCTTCCCTAAGTGGGATCCAATGGTACCCTAAAGTGAAGGAAAAGATTGTGACTCTCCTATTCTGAAACTGGCAAGACTGGGAATTTACTCATCCTTCAACACCAGCTGCTGTTACCATATCTGAGAGCAGCAAGGGGGCTTAGGGGCGTGGGGCAGGCTGTGTGCTATACTTGATTGTTGTTGGTGGTTCATTTCTATACCAATCCACAATCAAAGCTCTCCAGGTAATTTGCAGCAATTCATGAAAGCAGACAATAAAAATTCAATAAAACATCATAAAATCAGGTAAAGCATTAAAAAACTTACAATAGATAAAAACAGACAATAGCAAAGAATGACTCAGAGAAACACCAGGTGTGGACACTGGGTGCCAAGTCCAAAACACCAGCACCAGATGAGCTTCCTCCGTTTGTACTGAGTCCAAGAAACTTCCAGCCATGTGCTTGGTCTTCCAGGGGGACTGGAACCCTATCTACGACTGATTTCATGCCTCCACCCAGAGCTGCCACTTTTCATAGCCAGAGAACCACCATCTTGTCTAGTTAAGTTTCAACTTGTTTTCCATATATTCCAAATCATTTCCTGAAATCAGTTTTGGACACCCACATCATCCCTGGACTTAGCTCAGTTCTCATTGTTTATTGGTTTGTTTATTTTACATCTTTTTGTCCCTTCCTTCTACTTATAGCATTCCTATGTAGTATTGGCATCAGCAGTGGTTTTGGGTGCATGCACATCTGTTTCCTACCAGTGGTTGGTACCTATTGCCATCATGTGAAAACATTTATAAGCACAAAGGGGTACCTGGTAGACAGTGTAGTGAGAAGGATGTGGGGATGTGATGCATATCTATTGGAAAAATGTATTTTTAAAAGGTTGGTATAGTTATATTCCTATTAAACTTTCCTTGCATCCAAATTACTCTTGGGGAATTTTTCAGTTAGTACCACTCCTTTAACTAAGAGGGTTTGTAGCCCAGAGATTTCAAAAAGTTTGTTTAGTATTATTAAGTGATAGTTATTTATTTTAACTCAAGGTTGTTCTTTGACTTTGTAATGTATAGTTTTAGTTTCTTATTCCATCATATAGATCATTCCTCCTGCGGTTAGATCTCTGCCACAACTTATGAAATGTTGTTTGTTTTTTCTCTCTGTACAACACAAATCAGTAAACATATTACTTCAGGGTCCCCATCTGTGACCATAATCCAGAATGACGGATGCTTTCTAACATCTGAATTTTCTGTTAGTTTGGAAGCAAAACTTTCCAGATCAAGAAGATTTTTAGAAACTAAACGTGACTACTTATTTCTTTCATAGAATCTCAAGGAAAGCATACTCTTTCATTTCATTTACCACCATCCCTTGTTAGCAGAAGTATGTATCAGATACGCTGCACAAGACACAATGAAGTTAAAGGCTTAGACATACATGTAAAACATAAAACTGGAAAAGGAGGTATAGAAGGTTATTCTGAGCAAGCTAAATTGCTGATGATGTGATGTGCTCTACAATCCCCATGGGTATTAGCAGTATGACTGGACATTGCCTTAGGATAGCTGAACAAATGGAAGTCTATAGGCCAGTGATGGTGAACCTTTCAGAGACTGAGTGTCGAAACTACAACCCAAAACTCACTTATTTATCACAAAGTGTCAACACTGCAATAAAAGTTTAGAACATTTTTTCAGTTTAGAAAAAACACCTCACAGCCAGTCTGAGCAAGTGTGTGTGTGTGTGTGTATCCTTGGCAGTGCAATGACCAGCCATGCGAAAGCTTGGACCAGTCGTGGCTAATGAGCCGTGGCCCGTGATGTCATCGCCTGCCTCTGCTACTCTTTTCCAAGCATGTGCATGGCCCCTGTGTGCACTGTTACATGATGCTTGGCTGCTGGAGTGATGTTTGGGTGCCTTGGCTCGCGTGCCGACAGAGAGGGATTTGTGTTCCCGCTGTGGCACGTGTGCCATAGGTTCACCACCACTGTTATAGGTCATTCAGGAGCAATGTCAGAACCGAGTCAGGTTCTCAGCTTTACATTTCATCTGAACCAAAGACCATCACCTGAGCTCCTGGGCCTCAAAGAATTTCTGGAAGCTTAATTAGACCCCAAGAGATTTTCTTTTTTGGTTGGGGAAAGTCGTTGTTAAAAATATTTCACACCAGTGTGAAAATGGATTGTGGTGATGAGAGGGGAGCAGAGAGTTTAAATGTTTAATACTGGTTCTGTCAGGGCAGTATCTGGCTACAGTCTGCTCTAACTGCTGGAAAACTGGGAAATCAATCCTGCAGATACTTGGGGCCTTTGTTGAAAGCATGCCACTTTATCTTGAGAGCAAATTCAGGCATTTTCTTAAAATCTTTCTTTGCAGCCTCCCTCAAAGCTGCACTTATAAAAACTTGATTGGCTTTGCCTTCTCAATACAGTGAAGCTAAAAACTATAATTGTGGATTAGATAAAAAGATTACATTTTAACTGAAGTGAATAAAGGAGCTAGGTAGGAGGGGGGAATTCAGTTGCTGGACTGCATTTTCCTTGTGAACTTTCCTCCCCAAACTCCCTCTGTTAGATTTTCTCATTTTCTTTCAGTCCGCTGAAATTTGTGAAAAGCCAGCTAGAGCTACAGTGGAAGTTGGCAGCGGTGGGGGCAGATAGCACATGGATTCGGGGTAAGGCAAGGGCCTCATTTAGCCTTCCACCTACTTATTAATTTATTAATACATACATGAACAATTTACAAAATGGAAATTTTCCTTCTTCCACAGCACTGTTAAAACAGAATATGTAATTTGCAGTTTTTCTGTGTAGAGATGAAGGTTTGTAGGCTCAGCTATCTTACCAGGGGGGAAGAAAGTATATTCCTTATGTTGCTGTGCGCACTTTCTACCAACTATAGTCCATATAGGCAGTGGTGAAGGATGCTGTGAGCTGCAGTCAGGCAAGATCTGGAGGACCATGCATTGCCTATCCCTGCATAACACCAGAAACCATCCCTATGTCTGTGTTTAGATTGGTTTATTACATTTATATCCTGATTCCATTTTTATCTTGCAAGGAGCCCAAGGTAGCAACAGTTAATTGCTTTCTTGTCCTCCAAGTTACAAACCAAGGAATTATGTGCAAAATATCTCACCTTCTGGTTTGAGGTGAGGATGAGACTTTTATGATTTCTCTGACAAGGACCTAGAATTGGATGACATGGATGCAAATCTATGGATTCTTAGAGGGAAGTTTCCAAAAGCTCATGCATTTCCCTGTTGGGAGAATCTGTAAGCTTTCACTTTGGAAAGTGAAATTTAGGATGGTAAGCCACCCAAATTCCACCTGGATCAACAAGACTCCTGGTAAGTGATCCTATGGGCCAAATCCTGCCACACTTTCCAATCCTGTGCCCCCCCCCCCCACCACTATAGCTGAACTATCCTCTGGCCCACATCCTCTTTGATGGAGTCTCACCATCTCACCTTTGGCAACCTGTTTTTTTCTTGCCAATCAGCATTCCAAGCATTATATCTTTTTCTAATGAGCTTGTTCGCATAAAATGGCCAAAATAGATGAGTCTCAACTTTGTTATCTTGCCGGCCAGGGATATGTCTGGTTTAATATGCTCCAGCACCTGCTTGTTCATGGCTCCTGCTGTCCATAGAAAGCACAGGAACCTCCGCCAACACCACAGTTCGAATGAGTCCGTTTTCCTCTTGTCTAACTTTATGTAACATAAATACATGCGATAAACTATGTCCTCAATTACAAAATCTTTAGTCAAGAAAGATAACTAGGCTGAATATTTTCTGCAATGTAAGAACTATTAAGTCACATCCTTAAATTCATTTATGTTGAAAAATACCCCTTTACTCTGAATTAATCTTTCAGTAACAAGTGAAGCAGAAAAGGCTTGTTATAGAGGTATTTTGCATTTGATAGGCTCCCTGCCTAAGAAGTCTTCATAAGATTATTTCTTTAAATATTTAGCTGTTATCTTGCACACTCTCATTGGAAGACCCTTGAGCAAAGGGAGACTTGTTCCAAGTAAACAATGCATAGTTCTGGCTTGGGAGTCTTTCAACAGAAACTTTTGCATATTATGAAAACATCATCAAACATGGAAAGTGGCATTTAGACTGAGTCGGACCTGTGGCCTACCTTGTATTGTACACTGAGTGGTCCTGATACTACAGAGTTTTATAGTTGGGTCTTTCCTGGTCCAACCTGGAGGACTCAAACCAGGGATCTTTTGCTAGAGCCCTTGCCCCAAAGAAGATGAGAGGTCTGAACCGGAGGGACATACCTGAAATCATCCAAGGTCATTTAAAAATCAAGAAGGCCAGCAATACACTACACTACATTAAAGATGGAAAAGCATTTTTTCTTACAGCTTTTGTTACAGGCCTTTCTGAAGAATTCATTCTTCCTCCTCTTCCTCAATCTGTAGTGCTCTCTATTCTTTCCACAGGTCTGAACTCATGACTGTCTTAGCCTCCCCTTCTTTTTCTCTCTGCACTTCATTAGCACTCTATTATTTCACAAAACCATCACAGGTTTCCTTAAACCCCCATCTGCTGAATTTTCAATCATGGTATTACATTTTCGAAGCAGTTCATTATTGGTATTTGTTCTGACTCTTGAGCTGTGCATTTTTTTACCATGTTCTGTGCCACTTGGGGTGCTGTATTCACAGTGCAGAATATGATATGTAACCTCTGAACTACAAATGAAATAATTTAAAGCAACCACTACTGTAATGAAAACATTTTTACACCAAGCATGTAAGCGTAATTTGCTGAAACACTTACAAGAAAGCAGAGGAGACAGAAAATGATACTGGTAGCAACTGAAAAAATAGAGAATAAAAGCTTGGCTTGTGCAAGGCCAACGTTTGTGGCAAGTCCAGAATTTAGGTTGCTGTGACATAAATAATAACTTTGAAGCTTTGTCTAAACAACTTATCTGGACTGTCCACAGCAAATCTATATAACTCTATCTGGTTCAAGCTGCTCAGTGATGTGCAGTGCAACCTCTCTACATGTAGGCATTTACTAAAATTGAGTTCCCATTTGAAAAATGGATGAAAATGCTTTATGAAGAATGCCAAACACAAGTGTTATATTAGGAAAAAGCACACAATTGAATTTGCATTCTTGGGCTTACAATTGCATTAGAAGAATGTGTCCATTTTGCAAAGTGCATATATTTGAGAAAAAGATGCATGTTCCCATCTTAATGGGCAAAAGTCACAATTGGGTTGTGCTTGGAGAACAGCACATTTTTCCTGTTTAAAAAGAACACTTATAGTGAAAGTTATCTCCTTTGCAAGCAAGAATATGGCATGGTGGTGGTGTGGGGGAGCCTGATGCACTTAAAAATTGATCATTTACCCATTTAAAGGATCTTATCTATCTATCCTGAATTAGGGGCTTTTGTACAACCTAACCACCAAATATAAACTCAGCTGGACATCTCCTCCTCTTCCTCTGTTTCTGCTTTGGAAATTATTGAAAGGTTACATCTGATATCCAAATTGCTTGTGCTATCATACTGAGGATTATATTCTTATCTAACTGATGCCTTCAAAAGATGTTAGTGCTAGAGGCATTAATTCATTAGTTATCAATTATACCAGTCTTAACACATATTTTGTGATCTTGTGTGTTAGATCTCTTTGCTTTATGAGGATTTAAGGAATGGATAATGTTGCATTGAATTCAGAACATCCAGTGCTGTTTCTGGTCATAAAACTTGAGCTACTTCTTGGTTACCTTGTAGAACTGTAGAACTGAACTGTAGAACTGAAGTTAATGAATGTAATACATAGAAACATTTGTCATTGTTTGTTTTGTGATTTCACACTTGAGTCCCTTCAGAATTCCCTGGATTCACTAAATTGTTATTCTTAATGTCCTGTTCTGCGACCTTCTTTGTCAGTTCTGCTGGGCCAAGCATGTCTCATACATTGCTTGAATAGATTGCTTCAGGTGTGCTCCTCTGATATCTTCTGTAGGAAAGACAAAGCAAATGATCTGCTTAGTTTAGCTGTAACATCCCTTTGCTGTTGTTCTTCCTGTTTCAAATGTGTCGCATTAATGCCATTCAGTGCTTCCTGCTATATCTTAAGAATCAATTATTTTATACTTTATAGTAATTTGATCTTTCAGTACCTTCTCGGCCTTGTGGAAGATTTCACTTCCATTGTTACAGTTTGTGTTTTTCTCTCTTCCCACTTAGCCAACAATTCAGAATATTTACCATTTATATAGTTCAACCACATATGCGGTGCTGCACATAGCAGAGGAATGACAAGGCCATATTTACCCAAAGGGTCAATTATTTTTTCTTTGCAATTTTACAGATGAGAAGGAGTCATGGATTGATAAAAGAAGGATGAGTGGTGACACTAAAACAGCAAGTACGATAAGGCTAGGATGCTTCACAAACTGCCAGATGCAAGAAGCTGTTTTGAGGACAAATGTGAAGGGAAGGAAAGAAGTGGCCTGAAGAGCAGAGAGGGGGATGATATTTTAATGATAAGGAGCAATGTAGGATGAGACGCAGAAATGGAAGCGGGAGACAAGATGAATGGGCAAGCCACTAGCTAAGCTAATGAAGCAGAGGGAGTATGAATGTAGGAAAAGACTGAGGAGGCATATAAGAAAGACAAGGGGAAAGCAGGCAGGATGGAGAAAAGCATTAATATAAGCAAAAATACTTGTTCTGGGTGTGAAGCGGCACAAGAAGTCAATGTATTATTATGTATTAGCAATGGAGACATCTTTTCACTGGAGATGTTCCAAGTTTGGGATGAGTGAGAATTTCATTCTTTTCAATTTGTATAAGAATTTACAAAATTTTCAACATTCTCCATATCTGGTAAGATGCAAAATCCTGGCCAGGTAGTTCATCCAGGCCCAGGGTTCTGACACCTTTGCTCTGGGTTGGAATCCCCGTGAATTCAATCCTGTTAGCACCATATTAGGCCACATTAAAAAGAAAAAGACTCCTCATCTTTGACAGCTCTGGGACAAGAAAGGAAATCATGGTTCTTCCCTTGCTTAGAATAGCTGCACCTATTTAATGTTGCTGGGTGAAAAAAGATGTCTGTCTCTGCTCAGAACTTCCAAAAGTATGGAAAGTTCTTCATATTAGGGAGAACTGCAGCAGCAGCAAGTGATTGTGAGAAAAAGCGAAACACAGATTTGCCAATCTCTATCGAACTCAAAGACTCGTGCTATTTTGAACCAGGGCCAGACCCACTCAGACTGAAGTCTGAAGAAGGTCCCATCTGAGGTGCCACCTAGCTCTCCTGCTAGTTTCCCATATTACCAAGCCCTTTCTCAGAGGCAAACCAGCAGTAGAAGAGGCAAAGACAGGGAGCTTTGTCACTGCCTCTAATGGGAAATGATGCTTGGATGCAACATGTACATCTTGGAAGCACCATTCCCGAACATATGAGTACATTCAAAAAGCCATGCTGGATCAGGCCCAAGGTCCACCCAGTCCAGCACTTCATTCACAGAGTGGCAAAACAGCTGCCCACTGGATCCCTCAATTAGGATGGTGTCTGCCTGCCAAAATCCTCAGGAACTGGTATGTGCAGGCATGCCTTCTCAGATAAAAGGTAGCACTTAACCATCAAGTGCTGTCATCCTATTCTTTCATCCTCCATGAAAGAATAGGAGGTAAATGGAGGTGCACCTGCTCTGCATACAGAAGGTCCTGGTTTCAATCCAGAGCATCTCCAGTTAAGACAGAAAAAGTGCTTGCCCGAAAACCTGAAGATCCAATATCAGCCACATGGACTATACTAGGTTAGATGGACAAGGCAGCTTCTTGTGTTCCTATACCCTTTTTGATCTCACACATTGATTCAGGAGGAAGACACAACAGCAAACCTCACCTTTAGGGCTAGAAATGACACCCAGGAGCATGCTTAGAAGTCTCATTTCCATCAGGTGCATTGCCCACTGATTCTTGCTGATTTCTTATTTATTGATTGATTTATTTATTGAGAACGTAAAAAGACACAGTATTGTTGTAGCAGCATATTCCAAGAATACACAGACAAACAGATTCTCAAGTAAGATGATCTCAGTCTGTTCTCCACACATTTATGAATGTGCAAATTTGTGAATGTGTAGATAGGCGTTCTATGGAATTCTGATAACTAAAATCAGGGTAAAAATCAGATTTCATCTGGAATAGAAATCCATACAAAGGCTTTTTTCTGTATGACACTTGCACACTTCCTGAAATGAATTTGTTCCCTGCAAAGTATATGTAAAGGATATGTGCATTTTAGATGTCTATTGATTCAGAATGAAATATTGCTATTTTACAAGAAACAAAGAACAAAATCTCAGTATAAAAACAATTTAAAGTGAGCAGATGGTAATGTTACTTGTATGCATGCAAATTGTCCAAGATACTCCATGATACTGCTTTATGATTCTGCTCTCCTAGGAGGAAACTTGGAAAGTTGTCTCACTTTGCACAAGTCTTAAAGGACTTAAACAGATCAGTTTGAAAGTCAGCATAGTGCGTCAGTCTCTGATGGCCATTGCTTCTGCAGAAAAAATATACCTATGTATAGTGCGCTAGAGACACCGGTAAGCTGTCAACTCCCATTCAACATCAAACAAGACTTGGGTGACCTTTGATTAGCTGATGTTACCCTGCAGCTAAATGAGTTAGTGGCTATTAAAGGGGAAGTGCACATAGTAACTTGCCTTGTAAAAGACATCTAGTATTTATTCAGCTAAGGAGACTGTTAAACTAATGCATAAAGCAGTGGGTCTTATTAGGGTGGGGAAGCTCTGAGCAGGCTCTGTCTCCCTGCTCTGCCTCTCCTCATCTCACCTTTGTAATACCTTCTGCTGCCAAAACACTTTCCTGGAAATTTTCATGTGATATTTATCAAATTTTCATGTGATGTTTATCAAGAGTTTCTGTTCCAGGGCTGTTTGTCCTAGAAATCAGTAGGATGTTGTTTAGAGTACTGTTGTTTAGCTGCATTGTTCGGTATCCTGGGCTAGGAATGGAAAGAATGAGATTTAGTTATCTGCTAACTCATGCAGTCTATTAGTGCTGCTAGGCCCCGAGAAAGGAATAAAATGGACTCAGAGTTTCTGTAAATACAGAAGGCTCATCTGATACGGTTCCAAGTTTCTTTCAACCAACATAACAAATAGAATTTACTTGCTTGGGAGGTGCCCCATCTTGCCCATTGTAAATTCAGTCCTGATACCATGGAGTAGAAGTGAGAAAGAAAACGGTAAAAGCTTGTTGCACAAAACTGCACTAATATTTAGTAATTGTGTTAATTTATCATTGCGCAACTAGCTGTACTTGTCATGGTAGATGGCAAAATCATACCAACAAATACAAACTCATGCCAGTATAATCACTTTAAAAATATTGCAAAAACACCAGGGTCATATTACTATTACCAATATGTCAGAATAAAAATGCTTCTAATCTGAATTATCCAAGGAATAAGTTCAAAGCAGTCTCCCAAAGGTTTTTGTAAGAAAGAATGTCCTTCGGATCACAGACTGGCAGAGCAGGGCTTGGGCAGTGCTGTCTAGAAAGGGAATTCCATAAGTACATGTTTCCTTGAAGGTTAACTCCATCAAAATCCATGTTTTACTTCAGAGGAAACAGGAACATTAATTGGAAATACAATCTCTTTCAGAAATATAACATTTACAATGTTTCAGATCCTCTGTAATGCACTTGGCTCCTTTAGTGTTACCACAATATTTTGTTCTAGTATTTCCCATGATTTAAAGCAAGCTGGTTTGGACACATAAGAATGATTTAAATAATTATAATTAAATAATCCTCACAATATTTTGTAACTCTATTGCTGCATAGCTCTTAAAGTTGCCAAACCAGGTTTTTAGTCATAAAGATCAGCCTCAGAATCAGAACAGAGGAAAAACCGCAACATTTGGCTGCACAAATAGACAAAAACAAGGCAGTTTTAGGTCAATTCATGCTCTTGTCACCTCTAATTACTTTCCCCAGCAGTTCTACTTAGCTTCTCAATACATCCCATCCATTATATTGCCAACTGGACTTTGGTCATCAACTAGTTTAGATTTACATTACTGTGACCAGCATAGTTTGCCTGCCACTTGGGCAGTGTCTGAGCATTCCTGGCATTTTTCTGTATTACAGCTACTTTCCCATTTATCAGAAACACAAAGATTCATTGGAGCAAAGATTTCCTTGTGTTCAGCCTTGTACAGCTAAAGACATGATCTCAGCACTGAATGGAATATATATGGTTGCATATGAGAGCCATCCTCTGCTTAAAAAAGGAGTAGGAAGGGGTCAAATCCACACAGGTATCTAGGATACAGCTGTATTTCCCCAGTTGGTATTGTGTATAGATTTCTGGAAGTCACAAAGAATTACCATGTGTATTCCTCATACATTGGAGTTGTCTGCTAGTTCTCTAAGTGAATTGGTGTTCACGAGGGGTAGTAGATTGAATTCACTTTACTGATTAATGGAATGTATCAATCTCCAGCACTGGCACAGTGTGGCACCAATGGCATCTGTGAAAGCTCTCTCACTTCACTTAATTTTGTTTCATTCCTATTAAGAAAACCATTTGAGTCATGACAAGGTATCTCCATCTTCTTCAGCATCTTCTCACAAAGGATCCACTTCTACTCCATGTGTGCCACACTGGAGTTCTTTTTCTTAAATACCATTGAAGGGAGAAGGAAGACCAATAACTTTTAAAGGTGAATGGTGGAGATGATTCAACATGGATTGGTTACCAAATAGCCTATTTTACTACAAGGGTATTGAACCTGTTTGAACCTGAGGGCTCGTAAATTCAATTTACTCTTAGTGGCTGCATCCCAACAGTGGGAAAGGAGGTGAGAACAAAGGCCAAAGGAAGAAGGCAAAATGTTGGCATGTCTTAAAGTCTTTTAAAGGGGAAATGACCATCTATAGAATTTCAGAATTCCCCATCTTGCATGATGCAGTTGATTTTTTTTTTTTTTTTGCCTAGGTGGAGAACTTGACATTTGTCCTAGTTGAATTTCATTCTATTTCTTTCTGCTCATCATTCAAGTTTGTCTAGGTCACCCTGGATCTTCTTTTTGTTTTCCAGGATGTTAGCTATTCCACCCAGTTTTGTATCAGCTGGAAATTTGATTATTGTTCCCTGGACTTTCCTATAGAGATCATTAATAGAGAGGTTGAAGAGTATTGGTCTCAGGACTATGCCCTGTGGCACCCCACTTGTAACCTCTCCAGGTTGAGGAGCTACCATTGATGATCACTGTCTGTGATCTATTTTGAAGCCAGTTGTGGATCCACCAAATAGTAGTTATGTCAAACCCACATTTTGCTAATTTATTTATTAGGATGTTGTGGAGCACTTTGTTAAAGGCTTCACTAAAGTCTAAAACAATTATTTACACTGCATTTCCTCTGTCCCTTTGAGTGGTAACCCAGTCAAAAAATGAGATCAGGTTAGTTTGTCATGACTATTCTTAACAAATCTGTTGATTTCTATTTATCAGTACATTTTCTTCAAGGTGTGTACAGACTGATTTTTTAATGATGTGCTCCAGTAATTTTCCCAGGGATTGAAGTTAGACTGACTAGTCCATAGGTTCCAGGTCTTTCTTGTACATGGGGACCATGTCAGTTCTCCTTCAGTTGTCCCGCACTTCCCCTGATCTTGAGTATTATATATAGTGGCTCAGAGAGTTCTTTTGCCAGTTCCTTTAATATTCCAGGATGGAGCCCATTGGGACCTAGATATTTGAATGCATCTAGTTCTTCAAGGTGGTCCTTGATCATTTGTCTGTTGAACTCAGGCTGCCATCCTTCCCTTTCATTTTATATTTCCTTTTCCGCACACGGGTTGCATTTTTTCTTATGGGAGAAGACTGAAATGAGGTAGGAGTTGAGCACCTCTGCCTTTTCCTTGTCATCTTGCTGTCCATGTTGAGCTGTTGTACACCCCTCTCTTTTGTTTGGCCTTTATTTTGTAATTAGCCTTGCTAGTCTCGGCTCATAATTCACTTTAGCCTTCCTGACTCCATCCCTGCAAGTTGTCTGCTCTGCAGCCTCTGCCTGACTCCTTTTGTGGCATGTACAGACTAGCTCTAAGTCACTGGGATGTATACATGCAAGCCGCATGGGAAGTCAGCGGCATAGGATCACACCTATGCTGTTGGCTGACCTGGAAAGGGGACTTTAGGGGTTGTTGACTTGGATCTACCAGGTGGGAATCTAATCTTCAGATGCAGTACCACAACTGTACAGTGTACCAGTTTTGCAAATTTATAACCACTAAAGCTCTAGGAAAGCTCCAAAGTTACAGGCGTTGCAAAAGTTCAACGGCCATAAAGGGATTACCTCTCTGTATCAATTAGTTATTCATCCTTCATTCCTTTGAACATTTTAGGGTATCTGTGCTTGGCTGTAGAATAAGTATGTGTGAAAATTCTATTTCAGGAATAAATCTCAATGGATTTTTCAGGTTCAACCCCTGGCAAATTTCACCAGGTTTCCTCCAATGCTGGTACTGACTCAATCAATTGAGAATTGATCCATTGTGTTGTTTCTTTTTATTTTTTAATGATGGAAATTGGACAAATTTGATATGGTGGTGGGATATTGAATTTCCAGATTACAATTTAATTTTTCAAAAAGGTCAGTCTTACACAATACATGATTGCAGTTCTGTCTGCAGTGTAGCCCCACAGAGGCATATTCCCCTACTGTAAATATTCTTATCACTTTTATCCTTTCCATGTGCTGTTTAGTTCAGCCCAGCAGAGCCATATTCTGTACTTGTCAACTAAGTTGTCAGTCTCACACATGCTCACCCTTGGGCCAAAGTAGAAGATGAAATTGACACATTTTTTGACACGTACAGAATTAATGGGTCCTCATTTGGAATTCAGTGTTTCAGGCAACAAAATATGCTCAAGAATAGCTTTGCAAATTCAGTAAGACTGAGAACTGAAAGGTCTTAAGGATTTGATAAAGTGTAATGCAGAAGAGGTTTTAGGAAAAAACAATTGACTGTTTACAAATAGTAAAAACTGTAGACTGGTTCAGTTGGAATGATCTTGGTCCAGTAACACATGGAACAGCAGATTAGAAGAAGCCACAAACTACTTCCCTCCTTCCCTTTTGCTTACCACCTCCAACATCCTGCTTGTTAAACCATGGGTTCCCAAACTGTCTGCACTGGAAAACTGGTTTAAATGCTGCTTAAGGCAATACTTTTAAATTAATAGATAGGGAAGCCATAGGAAGCCATAGGATTCTTCAGATTTTCAGATCCAAGGCTGGAAACAGACCTTTGACCCCAGAGCTGCGGAAAGGAGCACACATCCCCATCCTCGCTAGCAGCTGGTACAAAAAGAACCACAATGGCTGCTTCCCTGATATTGGGAAGTCAGTCTTGGAGAAGGCTACATGGGTACAGAGCATGGACAGGAACAGATGAGGATTGTCTCTGAAGTTTCACAGGTGAATGGCCAAAAGCACTGTCTGGCTGAATTGCAGGGAAGTAGGGAGGTGAAGAATCCTCTGTTGCTCTTCCCTCTTGAATGCTGTGGACACAGTCAATAGGCTAAATTAGGTTTCTAACTCCAAGACCAGTTTGTGGATGCTTCTTCACTGGACATATTTAAGTAAATACTGAACAGGCTTGGAATGCCTGAAGTACAGAAAATTCAACCTCACAGCAGTGGACTGGACTCTCTAACTTGGATTCTGATCACACTAAGTTCAACTGAGGAATGTTTTTCACCCTTTGCCACTGTAAATGAAAGACTTGGAAGTATGCAAAAATTCAAATAATGGTGATTATTATTATTATAGATAATGGCCATATGATTTTCAAAATAAAAGGTTCATTCTACATTTATTTAAAACACGCAGCATTATTTAAATTGCATGCACAACTGTTTTCTTTATTTTTCCTTACTTACATGTGTATGGTTTTACCTAATCTAACTTTAAAATGTACTGTGCCAATAGTAGTCTGACATGGAAAATGGTGAGCAACTAATGATTTTATTCCACATTTTTTCCTTAATTTGCCATACTTTGATCTGTCAGGAGTAACTGCTGAAGCA
This sequence comes from Varanus komodoensis, assembly GCF_004798865.1. Classification (NCBI taxonomy): domain Eukaryota; kingdom Metazoa; phylum Chordata; class Lepidosauria; order Squamata; family Varanidae; genus Varanus; species Varanus komodoensis. Next base: position 1,498,081 of record NW_025336236.1, read on the forward strand.
CTGTTGATTTGCCTTCAGCCATGCCTATGTAGTGCTACATTGCCCTCTGGCCAACAATCAGAGCAAACAGATTCTCCTAACTTCTGCCTCACTGCATCTGTTCCAAGTGCTGCCATGCACAGCAAATTAGCATTTTTTTAAAAAAAAATATGAAACAGGTGTTCAGGTCAAGAGCTCCCATTTTTTAAAAAAATGTATTTTTATACATTCTTCTGCTGTTTTCATCCAGAACAAATATTAACCAGTGCTGTGCATTAAGTTTTAGTTAAGAATTTTTAGCTAACTGTTCAGTTAACCAGCGCTGGAATTTTCAATGATCTTCTCAGGCATTTGTGAATGTGGGAGATATAGTCAGTTGAGGGCACCCATAAATATACTCATGAAAGATCAAAATGATGACAAAGAATGCTTTATTGTGCAAATTCAACACACATCATATTATTTAAAGATGTACTGAAATGCTATTTAATTAAATATGACTCAATAGCAGAACGCACATTAGGCTTGAACATTAAAAATAGATCTACTGTAGGATTTTGCTCATCTTGAAACGCTCATTGCTGCTATGTATAAGCAAAGCATCTTATTTTATTTCTTGTAAAATTCTGAAGTGGACAGAAATGATCCCTTCCCTCAAGTGTTGGTGGCTTGAGCAGCACAAACATGAAAAGTAACAGTGCTAGTGAAAACTGAGATGCCAACAGCTCATTTTCACATCCCATATGCTGAATGTTGATGTACAGTGAAACCTACCAGCACTTGCATCATAGTAGTGTTCTGTGTGGAATAAGTATTACTAACAACATCCCCTGAAGGTGTTATTTTGTTTTTGTTTTTCAGTGGCATCTGTAGTAGACCATGATAGCATGGGGGACAGAAACTGGATGTGTCAGACTCCATGAAATTATTTTTATCTCTGGCAAATTATTGGTACAAGTAACCAAAGACTTGGTTTGGCTTTGATTTCAGCAGCACCAATTAGAACCCAATGGGGTACTTCCCAGAATCCCTTGATATTTCTTGTAGTTCTCTGGACATAACTCCCAGACCATGCCCTAACATCTGCTGCGACATGTTAAGAACTGTACTTTCCAGAATGTTCTTCACAGCCTAGGCAGCCACACCCTACCTATTTACACCATTCACATGCTGTCCCTAGTTATGTAGGTTTGCATTATGGGATGTAGCTCTGACATGGCCATAGATGTAGCTTAATGCCGTCAGTCTCTCAGTTTCCAAGGTACAGCAGTTCAACATTTTTATTTGAAATTCTGACTACTCCTGCTTCCTTTTTGACAGAACCTACTGGAAAATTCCTCTTGATTGCTTTGTTTTGTCGTGTGCTTTTACCCTCTTCTTGAAGACATGCTTGCACTGATTTTGGCTTTCATTTCTTTTTGAGTGAAGACATTGGTCTTGTTCATCACAGTCTGCTCTGGTTGATTTGACTCATTACTGGGCACAGATGTCCATGGTCATCTGCCTAGATAGTAACTAGTAGCTCAAGGTCAATGCTGTTCAAAATTCTCTCTCTCCCCACTTTCTTTTTAGTACACATTTTTGTAGAACCTCTTGGACCTCCCAATTGCAGATGAAAAAGGTACTGCAAAATCCTTTTTAAAAAGGGTTTAAAAACAGAGTCTACCTGGCACATATCCTTTATTTTTAAAAACCCACACACTTCAGGAAAAAATCATTTTATCAAAACTTCTGTGCCAATCACTATAACTATACTTTTAGATATAAGATTTTCTTAGTTACATTCAAAAATTCCAGACATGCAAAGGAAACTCAAACCCAATTGTACCAGCACTTGAACACAATAGAATGCAGCTGCACATTCAGTGTTGACTTCATCCTCAGCTAGACCCTTGCCCTTCATGGCTTACTATGTCTAGTAGGGTTAGGATATCAGGCTGGGTTCACAAGGTCACAAACTCCTCCTTGAGAGCGGAAGTGAGCTGGCCACTTTAAAGGAGACAGTAACTAGGCTCTCTTGAAAAATCATAACCTGGATCCAGGCCACTGATGAGTGTTACTCTCCCAAGCAAGGTGCTGGCCAACTCAGGGCATTCTTGAATGAAACAGAATACTGGATCTCTTTCCATTGGGCTTTAGACTTTGCTTTGGAGCAGAACTTCCTTGGTCTCCCTGTTGGAAGACCTCTGATGAGAGAGAGACATGGAACATGTGACCCTGTTGACTTTGGGCCCAATCCGCAGCTTTTGATAGCATTGCCCATAGTATCCTTCTGAATAGGCTGTAGGATTTGGGAATTGGAGGCACTGAACTACAATGGTTCTGCTCCTATGTGGTTGATTCCAAAAGGTGGTTTAGGTCGTTACACTAAGTGTTACGATTATCCTAACATTATATTACATTTATACCACGCCTTTCCTCCTTGTACAAGGAACCCAAGGCAGCTTGCAAGTGTTTCCTTCCTATTGGAGCAGATATAGCCTAGCCAAAGTTATCCATGCTATCGTAACCTCCTGGCTGGATTATTGCAAAGACAGTAGGGCTGTCTTTGAAAATGGTCCAGATACTTGAGCTGTTTCAAAAGAAGGCAGCAAGACTGTTAATGGGACTGACTGACAAGCTCATGTTAGGTTAGTACGTTGCCACCTCTACTTGTTCCACTCCATATCCAGTCCAGGTTACCCGAAGGATAAACATTCTTCATGCATTTCTACCCAGTCACTAAGATCAGCCTTTGTTTGGTACCCTTTGCCAAAGGAAAGAGATGGGTGGCTACTAAGAAGAGAGCTTTTTCTGTTGTGGTACCCCAGTTGCAGAATATGCTTCTGAGAGCACATCTAAGACTTACCTGTGGTCCTAGGAATTGTAGTCTTGCATTTTTTGTTGTTGGCTTAAATACTTTTCTGTATTTTAAACCTTCATACTGCTGCCAGGATTTACTTTGGCTTTACTTCTATTTTATACCATAGTATAAAATTGGTACTTTAATCCTTTATGGTACATTTATATTGGATTTTATGGTTTTAATTGTTTTGAGGCACAGAGAGAGTTTCAGTTATTGGGCAGTACAGAAATGTAACAGACAGACACACGGACACACAGACAAATGAGAGAGAGAGAGAGAGAGAGAGAGAGAGAGAGAGAGAGAGAGAGAGAAGCCTTCAGACAGGAGAGCTTCTCACCCAAATAGCTTAGTGAGGACTTAGCATGCCTAGCTGGCATGGAGCACTGATAGCGGTGGTGGTGATGGTGGGAGGAATGGAAAAACAGCAAGCCATGAACAGAAACTATCAACTCCCATTTCTCTCTTCTAATAATCAGTTTGGGCAATACCTATCAATTTTGCAGTGTGAGAGAGTCACCTTAAAATAAGATAGTCATTTCTGCATCCTTAAGGAACTACCCAGATATGTTTAAATGTATTTTTATTCTAAGGAACAACAACAACAACACTATCATGATGCCAGTTATGTACCTTGGCATTTCTCAAATTTTATGGAATCTTGAAGATATTTGAGCAAATGTCTGCAGTGGGTGTTCAATGAAGTGGTCTATTTTAAGTCCCTAATAACTTGTAAGAGTGAGTATTAATACAGGTAATCACTCAGATCAGAGCGATAGTTACAAAAATGTTTAAACTGGGTTAAAACATGCTCATCCTTCAAAAGAATTCAAAAGTGAAGTTTCAGGGAAAAGGCCTGCCCTTCCAATAATAAAGTGCTCATCATATGTTCTTGCTGAATAGATTTTGGGAGACATATTCTTCTGGAAGTTAAAAATGAACAAAGACCCATCCATTATTAAGTATCTGTCAGGAGGCATGAATTGTCGAGGGCATCAACTGAGCCATATGACATCAAATGGCAGAGCATTCCTGCCATCTTTCAGACATGGTAAAAATTCAGTATATTTGTTTTGTTTAGTTCATCTGCAAGTAGTAGTAGGTCCTAATTTAATTTAAGAGAAGACACACTTTCCCCAGTTTGAAAATACAATTGCTCTTCAACATCAGATATTGCCCAACTTCAGTGAAGTTTGGGTGCATATTTTGGATTTTGGAATATTGCAACTATATCTTCTTAATATTTTGAGGGAAGGCTGTGTATATGTGTATCCAGAGAGCTTGGGACCCTCTAGATATACAACTCCCACCAGCCCTAACCAGCATAGTCAGTAGTAAAGTATGATGGGAATTGTAGGACAAAACACCTTGAAGGCCACAAGTTCTCCATGCCTGGATTAGATTATCTCCAAGGTGACTTCCAACTCTGTGTAATGCTATTCTTCTTATTTGTCCCAAAGGATTAATTATGCAGCCCGGGATTCAACACTATCTATGGAAGTCCCATAAACTGCTAGAAGAGCTTTTTACCAGCTTCTGCTGGCTCAACAACTGTGCTCCTATCTAGAGAAAGTTGGCGTAACTACAGAAACTCTTTGCTTGGTTATATCCAGATCAGTTAGATGACTACATCATGCGCTATGTAGGTTTATCTTTGATAAAACTGCTGCTGGTACAGAATGTGGCAGCTAGAACACTTGCGGGAGCTAAATGTTCAGATTCTATTGCTCGTATTCTTTATTGCTTATAAATTTCCAGGCTACTTCAAAGTACTGGTTTTGGCATTTAAATCCTAGATGTTTTTGGACCGTGCTAACCAAAGGACAGCCCACACCTGAAAGGACCTGCCCAAGCACTGAGATCAGAGGCTGTCATCTCCAGCCCGCCAGCAAGAGCCTTCAGAATGGCAGGTACTAAGGACACAGCTTTCTCCGTGAGGGCTTCTCACAGCTTTTGAATTGCCTTCCCATGGAAATGAGCATGGCCTCATCACAGCTGCCTTTCAACATTCCCACACAGCTGTGGACCCCGAAGACACATTTCTGAAGTCTGCATTAGATGCTTAAAAGCCATTAGCTGCCATTGCTGCTGGGTGTGTGTTGAGTAGTCATGTGTATATTAACATCTTTGTAATAGTGTGAGATGCTCTGAAAGGTGCATTAAGAACCTTTAAAATAAATACTTAAACAACAATCGTCTATGATTCTATGACTAAGCAATATACAGTGAACAAAGGAATAAAAACAAATGCCATTCTTGCCACTTACTGAATTAGCACTGCTATCTTGCCTGGGTCTGAACAAGAGAAAGGCATTTTTCTTATGGACTACCACTTATAGAATGGTTTTTGGCAGCGCTGGTTTCCTCCACGCAGAAGTCTCAGAGACACTTTTCAATTTATAACTATTTTTCTCTGGCAGTCTTAGATTAATTTTTCCCTTCCATCCTCTCATGTTTAATACTTTTTGACACAGATAGTCTGATGCTACCCAGGTTTGATTGGACTACCAAATCTATTAATCCAATTCCTTTCCTGCCTCAGGGAGCCATTAGATTTAATGAGGCAGTCATCATCACATACTTGAGTCACACTGGCAATGGGCTTCCTGATAATTGGATTAGTAGAATATTCCAGGATTCACTCTTCATTTGCATATTTATATATGAGCTGTTTTGCTCTGATGTATACCTTGTATGGAGCGTAGCTTCAGAAGCAAGTTCTATTTATATAGGGTAATATTGGCATGATTTTATCTTGGGCAGCAAAGTTATTTCAGATAACTAGGGTACATGCAGCTAAGTCGGGTCTCTTAATAGTGCTCTTCCAGCATGAAATGCAAATGACAAGGACAGAAGGAAAGGCATTCTGGGTGGCTCTTGATTTCAGGATGATAATTCTTTTGGCAGCTCAGAAAGACAGAGCTGAATCCCTTCTGGAAGCAGTGCAAGCTGTATCTCTCTACCCTACCTAACAGGTATTAGTTGCTTGAACAGTAAGAAGTTTGTTTTTTGTTTATTTTTTCTATTTATATCCCACCTTTTCTCTTTTAAGGCACTCAGTGTCCTTCTCTTCTCAATACTATCCTCACAACAACAACAACCCTGTATAGTAAGTTAGACTGAAAGTCAGTGAAAGTCAGCAAGTGAGATTTGTGGCCAAGTGGAGACTAGATCCTTGATCTCCCTGATACACTACACAATTGTGGCTTTGTTTATAAACATGTGTTTTAACAGTCATTTTAAACACTGAGATAGTCCTGAGATATATCCAAATACAAAATTATTTTAAAAGAAAAAATGCCTGTTTTGCTCAGGCCATAGTTACCAAGAAGTCATTTGGAAGGAGCTGTACTTACTAGAAGGGCAGGCTAGAGCCATGACCTCCAGTACAAGAAGTCAGTCTAGAATTCTCTTCTTGAATTCACCCAAGAAGAGATGTTGTCTCAGCAAAACGCAGAAGACTTCTGAGGCATTAAGAAGCCTCATGGATTAGGCATGGTGTTAACTCCACTGCCTCTGAGCAGCTGCCTGGGCAGCCAATTCTGCTGCCACTAGTAGGGTCGAAGAATGAATCAGAAAGAGTTTGGATTCAGAAAGCCATGTGCTTTGTTTGGGAAACTAATGGATGAAGGTTCAATAGAAGATGGCCCCTCCATGTTGGTGTGACCAAACTCAGTGTCACAAAAATAATGTTCGAGCATCCAGATGCTTTTGTACCTGCACCTGCCCTTGTCACTGCACCGTTTTGGTCTGTAAGGATAGCTCTGTTGACACTCTATAGGCTTTCTGTATCATAGGAGCTCATGTGGATGGCATACATATGCACTGGTCTTACCTAAGAGTAAAGGAACTGTAGGAATATTCCTAGTAAGCAGTGTGGTGAGGTCAGCCAGTTAAGTGCATCTTCCTAGTTATAAAATTCCCATATAGTGGTGGAAGCAACTTTTGTGCATCTCTACTATTAAATTGGTCCACAGTATCAACATGGTAGCAATCTTGTTCTTCTGAAATTTATAGGTTCTTTACTATTTATCACATCCAAGGCAATGTTGCAAAAGGTCACAAAACAATCTCTTTTATTGGCTTTTAGGGACTTATCATGAAAGTACAATATTCAAGACTCTTGTCTTCCTGGAATAGGAGATTACTAAGTAAACAGTCAAAAGGAGTCAAATAATGTAGCACTCCCCTTAGAATGGGCAGGAAATAAATCACTTTCACACCCTCTCCCTGTTCTTGTAGGAATGGCCTCTCATGGTCTCAAAACCTGCAATAATAATCCATTCCTGAATTTCAGTATGACTCCCTTTTGCTTTGGTCAACAGGAAAATGCTCAAGCATTCCCTGATACCAGAAAATAGTTGAATAGGTGCACATGCTCCTATTCTGAACTTCAACCTTCTTGAAGTTCAGTTCACATCATTCATGCTCTGAAATGTGTCTTCTTTCTTTCTGATTTGAAAAAGCATGTTTAAAGGCACAATTTTTTCAATTGAAAATGCCCAAAGGCAAAAGTATGAAAATGCAGGTTTTAATGAGGCGATGCTCACGTTTCTGAAAGTGCACCAGATGAGAGGGACCCAAGTAAAGGTGCTTCCTCACAAGAGAGAAACATTGAGAGCAGATGGGTCTAACTTCCCGGGAGCTGGTGCTCAAGCCATTTTGGAAAGGATCACACTCCCTCTGAGGAGTAGCTTTACAGAGCGGGTCTGCTCCTAGACTCAGCTTTGTGAAGGTCTTATTGGCAGGGAGTACCTTTTGTGAACCTCAGCTGGACCTCCAGCTGCAACCATTTCTGGCTGGAGATAATCTAGCCACAGTGACCAGTAATTTATTAAATGGATTAGTGGAACATGCTACAAAAAATGTAATTTCAGAGGGGAAGGCTTTCTCTGTTGTTGTGCCTTGACACCTAATTTAATATATCTTTTGGTATTTAATATGTCCTCATGGCACCTAATTTAATTTATCTTTTGGTATTTAATATGTCCTCATGGCACCTAATTTAATATATCTTTTGGTGGCAAACTATGAAAAATACTTCATAGTTTGCAGAACCTCTCAGTCTGTTTTGTCCCTGAGGTCATAATTGAAAAAGTTACTGTTGCCTTCCTTCATGGCTGTTGGATATAGATTTACTGGATACTATCAATTAAAATAATAAATTATTTTATTGTATATCACCCAGGAATCTTGTGTGATAAAGGCAGTACACATATGTTTCAGAAATAAATACATAGATACAGTGTAAGTCCATTTATTGCAATTGGCTAGTATTAGGCTCACTATTCCACTCAGAAATGGATTCTCCTTCCTTGTTTTTCCATAATGCAAAGTAACTATTGTATTACTGATTGCAGTAAAAAAGATTATGATGAGAGAAATAAATGTTCTTATCTTCAGTAGCTCTTGTTTTCCTGAAGTCATGGGCCTCAGCAGAGGTTTATTATAAGACTAACTTATCTTTGTCTATTGATTAGACCATTAACCACTTACTTTGCTTTAAACACTTATGATTCCTGATTGCAACAGTCTAGTCCAAGGACACCCTGAAGAACCACAAACAGAGATAGGGCCAAGAATTATGAAGTGAATTGAGCCATTTTAGACAAGTCCACTATATTTGGTAATATACTCTGCTCATTTAAGTTAGAAGAAGAAGGAAGTCAGAAAATGGGGTAGCATAATAGCATTAGAAGAGTGTAATGCAGTTTCATATTAACAGAACATTGGAAGAATACCCACAAATTCACTTAGAATTTCTGAATCTCAAAGGTGTACAAAGTCTGCCATTGAATAGTAAAGCTTAAGATTTATCAATGATGATTCAGCATCAACTACTTGTATTTATCCTTAATGATTCAACAACCACTAACCCTTGCCCCAAGCCAAGAGCAGAAATGCTGAAAGACATTTCAAGAAAAGATAAATCTGAATTTCTTTAAAAGCAAGGTAGAGTTTGTGTAACTTACTTGAAGGCATTGTCCTCACATTTCTTTCAGCACTAAATGTTTTTATTGCTCTTCATAAAAATGACACAAAATAAAATGACAGAAAAACCTTGTTGACCAGAAAAGCAGCAGATGCAGCTCTTCAGAGAAGGTGCCTTCAGCCAAAAGCTTAGTTAAGGGGTCTTTCCTTAGAACCAGTCACAGTAGGAGAAGGATTTTCCAGACTACCACCCATAACACAGGTAATCTTCCAGGACACTCCGTCCTCAAATGCCTAGTTTTGAGGAAGTATCACCTGACCCAGGCTTTTGGTCCTGCCAGGACAGGAATCTGCTTTTTCAGGTCAGACAAAAGAATCCAGTCTGTTCCATGTCATTTTCTCCTACTTTTACCTACAATTCCATTCTGTTTCTGCATTAATCTGTATAGTTGAGAATTTTGATTCAGCTTGTTTGATAAGAATTGACCATAATTCACACATTTCTTCATATTTGTTGGCTCCAAAATTGACTCAGATGTGGAATAGTATACAAATTCTATAAATAAACATTTGGGAAGGAAATAACTTGAATTTAAAAAACGAATAAAAACAGAAAGCCCAATGCTGGTGAAAGCAAAACCAGCAACACTGTCTATCCCTAATATAAAAGAATTAGCACCTCTATACTAATGACAGGTGCTTTTTAAAAACCTGGGATAGATGGCAAGCATATGTGTTAGACTTTAATTGGTAATTGAAATACACAAATGCTGATGGAACACCATGGTAGTTCAGTTAGGATGTCCCTGGCAGTAAGTCAAAGTAGCAGTTTCTAATTGAACATCCTCTAAGTGCCAGCAGAGCTTTGACAATAAAGCATCTACAGCAGCATGTGTTTTTGCTGCTTTTAACATTATCCCTGAGCTGGAACCATCATCCTGTTCTGAGATTAAATCTGTAAGGATTGTATGGAGAAGGGTCAGAAGGAAGGCCTTGCCCAGCTAATCTAACACTCAGTGGCATGAAGCCTGTGAGAGCCAATAGGCTGTTGGTATTCTGCAGTGCATCTTATACCCTTAAGTAGAAGTGAAATATGATCCAGAAGATAATGACTGAATAAACAAATAAAAAAGTGTTCCAGCGGGGCGGGTGGGAGGTATATGGCTTGGAACATCGCTAATGGCCAACTTCACTGCATTACACCAGGGAGCTGAGGCTGAATAAAATATGTTTAGCCTGGATCTGAACTGCCAGCCTCCACCCTTTGATTAAAAATAAAAACCGTTGTATCATGACATTCAGCTTCCTCAAATCTACAGCCCTGATGAAAAAGCATTTTATAGAGCACCACACTGCATTACATTTCAGACATAATGTGTTATGCCTAGTTTTCTCCTATGTAAATGGGTGTTGTAAATGATTGTTTGCATGCAGCTTGATATCCCTTATGAAATATTATGGAGAAATAAATAAAAGATGAAAGCTGCAAAATATATTGCTTAACCAATACTAGGCACTGGAGTCGCTAATGAAAAAGTGCTGAATCATTATCTGGGAGCTGGCATAATTTCAGATTCATAACTTCCACAATTTTATGCCTGCAGCCTACTAGGAAGGGTACATCACTGCAGAAGTAAGAGTGCTTTTACAACTCAAAGGAATGGAGTTATGATACAGACATGGGATCCTTCAGATGTTCTAGACTGCAGCTCCCATTAAGCCCAGCCAGAAAGGGCTTGGCATAAATCAATCAGTGAAGAGTGAAAAAGGAGATAATGGAGGTTGAAGGAAGATTAAAGATAAGCTCGTTAAAAGTAGTGTATGAACAGTATTAGCATGCTTATGATTGAATTTGCTTACAATTTCAGCAGCTTAAAAAATGGTCCTCAACTCTGCAGAATCCACAGTTTGAATGCAAAGAAATCAAAAGTAATTGAAAACTGTTTTAGATTTCTCTTGTATCTTATTTGTAAGTAAAATAAGCACAAAAACATTGACTCAAACCCAGAATTCTCTGATTTTTCTTCTTCTTTGAATATATTTTTTAAAAGGCTTCCATTTCTATCTAACTGAATGGGCATGGTCAAAAACAAACAAACCAGTAGAAACACTGATTTGTACCTTGTTGATGAAATGGGGGGAAGCAAAGGGTGGAAATACATAACTGAAGCTTATTAATAGAAACTGTGTTAGGGTAGAACTGTATTAACATTTGCTTAATTATCTCTAGCAAAAACCCTCATCTGACTATTACCCATCTTCTGTCACATTTAGGCTGCTAGTTGATGGAATAGGAATGCCTGGAAGAGCCTTCTCCATGATTGCACCGCACTTATGGAATGCCCTCCCTAAGGAAGTGCATGTGGCACCATTGTTGCTTGCCTTCTGGTGCCAATTAAAAACTTTTTAATTTAACATGTGTTAAATTAGTAGCCAATTTGGTTTTTTACGCTGTTAACTTATTGCTGCTCACTTATTATGTTCTCTACCGTGAATATTGGACTTGATATTTTAATTGGATTTTATTCTTGTGCTCTTGATTTCATTGTTTTATTTTATTTTTATTGCTTTTATTGTTGCCCGTTCTTGTTTTTATTGTAAGCTGCCCAGAAAGTCCAATGGGTTATAGGGCAGCATATAAATATAATAAATAACTAAATAGTTCTATGCATATTTACACAGCACATTTACCCATTGAATACAGTGACCCTTACTTCTGAGTAAACATATGGTTGCATTGTTAGTGCCATAACCTCCCTACTGTGTGAGTTCAACATTAGAAATGTTGATGGGAAAATAACATGGCTTAAAGGAATATTCATTACCAATGACAACTAACTGTTAATTGAACTCCACTAAAATCCAGTATCGGCAGTGATTAATGCATGGTTAACAATAGAAAAGAATGACTTGCTCCAAAGCATGAGAAGGTTGATTAACAGGGCAATGAATCTTTCAGTTTAAGAGTGGAGTTTTTGTTGCTTATTTCTCCCTTTTGTTATGAGCAGGGGTAAACCATTCCAAGTGTCACTCAAACCCCTTCTCTGTTCTGACACAATATTGATTATTTTGACCTAAACTTATCCTCATTTTTAAGCATCCCTACAAAAGTCCAGTTACTACAGCTGTATCACTTAGTATTCATCTCAGATAGTTTGTCTAAGATGCTCGCTATGTATGTTTATACCTGAAGTCTGGAGCATCATACCAACTACCATTTGCACAGGAACAATGGAACATTATGAATTAAGGGCTATATCTTAATTAAATAGCAACCAGCTTTCAAAGGTATGGAACTTTCAGTACTTATCTCCTCATTACTGGCTTTGAGCAATATATGGACTTCTATATGTGTCAAGAATCAGTTTTGTTTCTCTTCACCTGATCACAGGAATATCCTCTTTGTATGCTGGGTTCCCCTTCTTAACCTGAAGGTAGGAAGAACCTACATGACCGAGGATTTGAATCCTAGGCAGTTTAGTTAAAAATGTTATGCTCTTTGCAAGATAGAAAAAGACATTGTTTTAAACAGGTGTTCATTCCTCATGTGTGCTTGCATTTAAGCTTTCTTCTCTCTATTTTATTCTCATTGCGACTCTGTCAGATAGATCAGGCTGATGGTAAACTCAAAGTCTCAAATTCACCCAGTGAGTGAATGCCCAAAAATGGCAGCAGGGGAGAAGCTGTTAGTTATGGATTAAAAGTGAAGTCTACTGTGTCTTTAAACAGCTGAAATACCGTTTAATGGTATGGAGGAAACCTGTCAACCACAGGCTAAATTGCATGTGATTATAACAGTTTGCAACATTCTGTGATGAAATTCATTCTCTAACCAGGTAAATGCCTCAAAAGCCATATGCACACAGGTGCTTAAGGTAGAGGTGGGCAATGTATGGCTAGGGATATCAGAGAAATCTGTGCAAAGAATTCCACATGAATTTGGATTTCTATAAATCCAGTATTCTGCAGCAGATCAGCTTTTTCTGGGTCACCTGGATTGTACACACCTGTGGACTTATTTTCTCTTTTGGGTGTGGGGATGTGCTAATGTGCATCCATGCTAATGTGCAAATGAACAAATACACTGATTCACAATCGTCAATGTGCACTTAGTCTGAGTTTCCTACTGGCAAAGTGTACCCAGGGTTGGAAAGAAACCTAGTAGAGTCCGTCCTGCTAGCATTTGCAGACTTCCCCTTGTGCTCAGCGTGGTCTTAGAGTATAAACTGACCTAAGAGAGTGAGCTGACCTAAATGCTTCCACTTCAGGTGCAGCAACAAAATGGCTGCTGCAGATGGCACAGAGGAAGGACGCTGCTTGCACAGCATGTGGGGCTGGATTTCTGGCAAGTATCCCATGAACACTGGCCATACTTGCCAGGAACTCACAGCCAACAAAGTGTGCCAAACAGATTCCTCACACACTGCTAAGCCAGATGTTCTCTTTTATAAAGGACAACCCTCCCTTTTGGAAAGAAGATTCTTCCTATTTGATCGGCTGTCTAGCCCAGCTCTGGTTTACACTCCAAGAACCATAAGGAAAGACAAGAGGGACTCTGATTGCCTATCACACTTGACACCTAGAGAATGGACTGAGCAGGCATATAGGTTACCTGTTCAGTTTTCCCCACTAGCATGAGATGCACCATTTTTCTTTTTAAATAACACTTAGTTCTAAATTTGCTGCTGCATCACGTGCACCAATGTTATCCCTAACAGTATCCCCTTTAGCCCTCTATTTGGGTACTGCATCTCCTCTTTTTATGGCAAGGTTTAAATGCCTGCCCTAGTTGGCAGCTTCCCTCTTACATCCAGGGCCTTGTGGAGCTTACTAGGAGTCAGGTCCAGGGTTTGAGTGTAATTTCCCCCAGTTTTCCAGAGCATCACTGTATCAGAGGCTTTGGAAAAAAATGGGAAGGGGCATCAGTGGAGACCCACCAGGGAGCTGGGCCAAGATGTCAGGGTAGGTGCTGCATCTGTGCTTCTGCATATTACAATGGGTGAAAAGAGCTGGAAAGAACGGCATGTGGCAAGTCTCAGCACTGAGAAATGAAAAGGAGCAGTGCATCTCTCCGACAACCTGATTTTTCCAAAGGCTCAACATTTTTGCCCCATGGTAAATGTTTGCTCATCTGCTTCTTTTAAAGGAGGGGAACTTGATCAGTGAAAGCTACTATTATTTGGAAGTAATGATGAGCTTGGTCCTATGCATGCGCTTGTATGGGCTTGGTCCCTGCCCCAAGGTACAGCAGCTGATTTAATGAGCTATCCAGTATGGAGAAGAATATAAATAGGCAGCCAAAAAAGGTGTGGTGGAAACTGCATAAGTACTGCAAAAGGGCACTGAGGGAAAATGAACTAGAAATGAAAATCATGAATATACTAGCATTGTCCATTATTGGCGATGTGCAGTTGTTTAATTACATGCTTTTCTTTGATAGTTATATCCCCAAAGAGCAGCGTCATTATAACATGGTGCCATGAAGCAGGCTGGAAAGTAAGTGGCTTTTTAGGGAACGATATTTATGCCTTTAGTGCTGTGAAGTATTATTTTCCGAAGCGAGTGCTTCTGGAAATGAAACATGTGACCACTCTCAGGAGCTTGTAAAACTGTTGCAGAAATATATTGGTCTTGCTCATGGGCTGGGAGAGGAAGTTCAAAGGAATCTAGTTAAAGTGTTATAGCGACAATTCCCTTCCTGGCTTTATAGGAAGAAGAAGCTTCTCTTTATTTAGACTGCATACCTATTGGATATGTGTGTCTGTTCAGACTGTTTTAGCTAAAACGGTGCATGCTACGTGCCCAAATGCACAACACCTTCTGGTCAGCAGGTAGTCACAGCTGTGTCCATAGCCACTGGAATTGCTTCTAGAAGGGGGTACATTCTCCTTTCCTGGTTATTGTCTGAGGGGCAGGAGAGTGGACAGCATAGGATAGCTCAGAGTCTCAAGGCTTTTCCAAACAGTTTGGGACTGGAATTGGGACTCCAGCCTCCAAGGACCTTCCTTTGCCTTCTCAGGCAGCGCAGGTTTTCCTGTTCAGGTTGGGCTCTGAGATAGAAGACCATCTTTGGATCTGGCATGGGAAGGTGTTTCAGGAGGTAGGGAGGGAGGAGCTAGGCAGAATGGGTACAGAAGAGTCAGAGGTTCTAAGGCTGGGCTCAGGAAAGGAAACAAACTTGGGGTCCAGAAATCAAAAAGAATGCTCAGAGAGGATCCTTGTACCTTAAATGGCCCTGGCTATACAGAATAAGAGATAATTAGCTACTGGCATACAAAGCACAGTGAGTCATAGGTATGGTTCAGGTGGTAGCTAAGCCTGTTCACCTAGCCAGTGGCAAGGGATACTTCAGACTGAGATATGTTTCCTTCCAAGGCTCTGGACTGGCCCATTCAAAATACCCTTATAGTTTCACTGATTTGGCAATCAGGAAGCTATTTGCATGCATGCAAGCAATCTCCTTTACTCTAATTAATAGAGGAAGCATACACACAATTATCCTCATTCTTGGCAGCTATTGGTTCTGCTTATTTTGGATCAAAATGGATTCTGGAGCTAAGGTGCCAGAACAATGTAAATGAAATATCCATCAAATGAGTCACACATCTGCACAGTTGAGCTCCCACAGAAAAAAAATCTATCAATGGTCCTGAGTTTGAGTTTTATTCAAGGAGCTCATAATAGCATATATGATCCTCTTTTCATCCTCCTAACAACTATGTGAAGATGAGAGATTATAAATGGCCCAAGGTCATCCAATAAGCTTGGATGAATTGGGTAACTGATCAGAATTTGAAGCTGGGTCTCCCCAAGATCCTAGTGTGACAGTATAACCCGTGTACTGCAATGGCTTTCCACTCTTGACTAACCTCAAAAGGTCACAGTGGACCAGCCACTTGGCATCTAATTATGCTTAGATCATCTTCATCTGCATTTCAGTGTGGGACAATTGTGACCTTTCATATGCCTTGGCCTACAATTTCTAACAGCCCTATCCATCACAGAAAGTGACGAGGGATGAGAGATGGAGGACCAAACAGTAAGTAGCAAGTTTGCCTACTCCTGCTATATTTGAACCCATGGACTAAATTCAATGTATTTTTTGAGGGATAATTTCATTGGGAATATGTAGCACGTACCTTGAACTCAAGAAAAATGCTAGAAAAGTCCCCTTCTCTTTTAGGCCAGATTGCATTGGTTTTTTTGGGCTGTTCTTTTCTTCCTATATTATGGTTTAATAAAATCCAGCTATATAAATAATCCACCAATCTTAACTGTCATTTCTTTTTTAAAAAGACAAAACCATAGAAACATCAAGTTTTCAGATATATGCCACCATAAAAGAGAACTATAAATGGGCACTTGTGCAAAATCTAACCCTTATGTAGGCTAGTAATTTTTACACTCAGATCAGTTGCTCAAGAAAACATGCTATAAGAATATATGCATTTGATTAAGAGCATAATTCCCTGGAAAATGGACTTAGAGTGACTTAGATGTAACTTAGAGTGAAATATGCCTGAACTTGGAGGATTATAAACATCCTAGGAAGAGTAGAGAATTACAGAGGGAAAGATGGCCTCAGCACTCTTTCTGCCCTGCAACTCCCCTAGATGGCTGATTTCAAGTCATCAGGCTGAGACAAAGGATATGTGAGGAATCAGATAAGGGGTGTGAAAATCCAATGGATTTTCTTTACTAAGCTCCGTGGATTCCACAGCATCAACCCTCTGTTGGTGCTGACCCAGTGTGACATGAGTTGACCCAGTACATGGACTTCCATTTTTAAAAAGAGTGACAATTTGCATAGGTTTTCTTAAAAGTGCAAGGAAAATTGAGCAAAGCTTGGATCTCCACACTGCACTTTGAGAAGAGGAGGCCCAAATGTTGCACAAATCTGAAATTAACCATGAGAAAATTTAAGCTGACCATGGTGGACATGCTTCCATAATTTGCATGCTAATGACTAAAACAAAAATAATGACATGTTGAATGAGTTGGTTCCAGTTTGTGCAAATCATACAAGAGATATTTCTGCAAAAGTTTTGAAGTTTTTGTGGAAGCAAAAAAGGACAACAAAAACAAAACTGATCTGACTCTGGCCAGTTTTGGCCATCAGGTCCAAAATGTGTTGGAAGACCCTCAACCTCAAATAGAATGCCTTTTCCAATGTTGCACATCCTTAGTTTCAGAGCAGGAGGGAAGAGGGCTGATGTGTTGCCACAATGCATTGCATGCTGGGAGTTCCCATCTGTTTCTCTCCACTTCACCTTGAATGTCCCCCTAAACCCTCCTATGATCATAGAGACACAGCTGGTGACCTGCAAGGAGGAAAGCAAAGCATGCCAAACACAGGCACCCAGTTACAAGCCCAGGGTGATTTTCTGACCTCATAGCTTGTTCCCTCCAAAATTCTATGTGCCCAACCTTGACAAGGTTTGAACCAAAGCCTGTTGAAGCACTTGACATGGCTGTCAAGAGGGCCAGCACTGGATCAGTTTTTTTTTTAAATGTACCAAATATGGATTGGATCCAGACTTAGTCATAGTTAATGTGGACTCATTGCTATCAGGATGAATATATGTCCCATTGTTTTCAGTACTTCTACTTTACATATGATGAAACCTGGGCCCAATATCTATCTTAAATATAGTATAAATTGTCTAAGAACTGGAATGTCTCAGCTCATAATTGTACAGCAAAAAAAGTCCATTAGTTATGCTCTGTTGTTCTTCTGTATCTTTTGTATTCCTTGGTTTTCCCACTGCTTGTTTTCCAGAAAGTGTAGATTATTGTAGACCTTTGCTAATGTATTCTGCCCATGTATCTACTTTGATGATGATGATGATGATGATGATAACAATACTGACAAATTTCCCACCATTTATTCGAGATAAACTATTATACACATGAGTTTAATATGCTTGTGAAAAAGAAAAACAACTCAGCATTTTGCAAATTTAAATAAATAAAGTAAAATGCAATTCTTGGTGCCTTTAAGACAAATCTCTCCCTCATATTTTTTAAAAATGGAATAGGTAATGAAAACAGTTCCAACACCTCTCATCTAAACTTTTGGCTATATTTATTTTCAGTTGTAGATGCTAATTTAGGACTAGGTTTTAAAATAAAAAATCTTGCCAAATTTCAGGAATTCCTCCTGCCCACACTGAAGATAAATGGATTCTTAGATGAATTGGTTCCATTCAGTAAACTTAGTAAAATCAGAGTAAAAATCCCCCTCTTCATAGAATCATAGAAAGGAAGGGGCCTAGCAGAATTGGAAGGGACCTAGCTCAATGCAGGACCCAGGTCACCCACCCAGATCTAAACCTGGCCCAGCCTTCCTCCTTTCCAGTCACTTATTTACTTGGCTGAAATACTGGAGCACCAATCCCTCCCTGCCCCCTTGAATGGTGCTTGGAATGCAAGGGTGACTGGGAAAACTGTGTTTTTCATGGCAACTTGGAAGCTATGGTAGCTGGAGAGAGAAGAGGGGAGGCTGGAAACATGTAGGAGACAAAAGAAAGTAGAAGAAAAAGGGTGAGAATCCTGCCCTTGCTTTCCATCATGGCCATCACTTGCCAAAGTTCCAGTCAAACATGGGGATTGAGGTGGGCTCTGAGATATTCAGTTCTGAGGGTGGGCTCTAATACTTCCAAAGGGCTAAAATAAGGCTGTATCCTGATAGGTGTGCATGGGTGGGACGGATAGCATTGATATGTATGAAAGGACAAAGAGAGCGGCTGTCTTCTGGGCTGAGCCATCATCAAGCACTTCTTCCAATTTCCCGTGTCCTCTCCAACAAGGTTGGTGATCTTCGAGTCAAGATCCTCTTTCTCCACAGGTGCTCCAAGACAGAATTGAGGTAAACTAATTAAGAGCCATGCTGGATCAAACCAAATGTCCATCCAGTCCAGCTTTCTGTTTAGATAGCAGCTAATCAGCTGCCTGTGAGAAGCCCTCAGGCAGGACATGTGTGCAACAGCACCTCCCACTCATGTTCCCCAGCAAGTGCTGCACAAAGGCACACTGCCTCTGATACTAGAGGTACATTTAGCCACCAGGCAGGGCTCATAGCCATTGCTAACTTGATGCTCCATAAATTTGTCCTATTGAAGGACTGTAATTCACTATGGGCTACAAGGAATGAAAGGCCCCAAGAAACAAATGGTAGGCTCCAGTCACATACTCCTGGGATATCTGGTCTCCCTACAGATGAACAACATCCGTAAACCTGGTATACCGTTTGGTACCCAGTCTGGTAACACCAGTGGCCAAGCTTCGCCTTTTTCGGACAGCAGATTTAGGCCTCTTTTCTGGCAGGAGTCATGCTATACTTGTCCACTCCACACCCTAACCTGAAAAAATTCTGTAGATGCCTTTAGGTTATATGGAAGCTGCAGTGACTGAATTAAGCTCTAAACTGTAGCTGGGGAAGTAACACCTTGACCTTACAGCACTGTGAGCAAGTGCCATTAACCCTAAAGGACAGCTGCTGAGTAACTCCTTATGCAGAAACTTTAGTCATAAAAGTGCTCCAATACAACACAGCAATGTAGTTGCCATTTTCACTTCATAGATATTTATTGGCAATCCAGATATTGCTTGTGCTGGAGTGGGCTTCTCTCTGGTTCCTGATATAGCATTCCCGACCATAAATTTTCTTCAAAATATGCAAGCACACTATTTTATAGGTAGCAGTTTAACAGATCGGCATGAGCTAAGTTGGTGTAAAGAAAATGACACAACCATTTCCCATGCCTCCATTAAGGGAGGCGTATAATTAGTTTAGCCAAGAAGATACTGAGATCAGGATATTCCTTTTGTTGGCTGGCATTATTTTAGGGTAAAAAGAAATGCATAGATTGACATGCAGGCAGAAGTCCCGCATGTGCATACATGCACGCATCCTTGACTACAGAAGCTTTCAGAAGGATTTTCAATATAATACACTGACATGCTCTGCTTTTTAAAATCCATTGTAATGAAATGGTTTAGAGAAAAAACATTAAGTCAGGTTTCATGGAGATGTTTGGGAAGCATTCTTTCTTTAGCACTGTGCACACTAATAGATGTGTTAGAGGTATATGTCATTTCACATGGGAGTTGTGGGCTTGAACATCTATTAGTCATTCTCAGTGATCACAGCACATTGTTCCTTGCATACCAGTCAGTTGGGATTTAATTACCCCACTGGGTGGTTTTTACTTTCACCGTATGAAAGTGGAAGTTTGGGTGCAGGGTTGTATCAGGGTAATGCAGCATTTACGATCATTTTCTAATCCAGCACCTCAACAAAAATCTAATTGTATTCCAAAGTTCCACATTGTGACAGAAACCCACAACTGCCTAAAGGGTTGGTCAAAGCAGAGTGGGATTCTTCACAGGGAATGTGAGAAGCATTTTGATGTACAATTATTTCTCGGAAGACTGGGGTGGTGATGATAACAAATAATCTGCCTCAAATTCCTTCTCAGGAAAAAAAATCTAAACAATTTCAAGGGAAGCCAAAATCATTTCACTAAAATTCACACAGATGCAAATTCTCAGGAACATTTTTTTTAACATTTATAAAGCAGGTAAAACTTTGCTTAATGCCTGTGTATATATTGGATTGGTACTGCACAGTTTGTGATTCATCAAGCTTAACTTACCCAGCACCCTAATGCTATGACTTGACAACACTGTACCCAGTAGATTGTGAAGGGAGCTGAAACCTAACAACTCCAGGGGTCCGCAAATTGCAACCTCAGAAAAACAATGGTTCAATTTGGACATCATCTAGCCATCACAAGCTGATCTCAACTGCCCTGTCTTACAACTTCAGAAGGTAGTCCTGTCATCTGCTGGTTTACCTCCTTACCTTGCAGTGTCCTATATCAAGTATTAAAGGTGCAGAAATTCTGTACTCTGTTGATTCTAGTCATCCTGAGTCTAAATGGAAAAGAGCAACGCTAATAGCATTGCTTAAAAAAAACCCCAATTAAAATGTGCATGCAAAACATGAGCATCTGAACTTTAAAGGACACCAGCCTGCTTTAGGATAATGGTCAGTGGCCATTCTTCTTGGCACCATCGTGCCCACTACACCAACAGCCTTCCTCAGCTCTGATTTCTCTCCCTCTGTCACTGCCACCACAGCCCTTGTACAGCTGCAGCTCTGCCTGAGAAAGATACAGGCTATCTGTCAGACTTGACTTTCTCAGGGGGTGGGAATCACTTACATTTCCTTTTGGTGTCCTGATGTGTTGGGCTGCAACATGGCTGAAGAGGTGGAACTGGTGGATGTCTCTCCCTTCCCATTTCATCCCCCTCTATAAAGATCCACTCCTGCAGATGGAAAGGCTGAAAGAGATATCGTAGAGATGCTCCTCGGAGTCTAGCTGCAGGGGCAGGACTTGGCCTTGTTACGGCATGGTGCAGAGCGCCATTTCTGCCCAGCCCCTGTTTGAATTGATGACTGTTTAGCCATCTAGGCATGGCTGTAGTGCCAAAGCATGGGATCTTATTTAGTCAAGGAAAGACAGTGTAACTCTTCCACTGTGGATGATGTTCTGTGTGTGCTGCTAGTATATGTGGAAGACATACACTGCCAGCATTTTTGCTCAGCACTCTATGCTTTTGATTATTGTTTGCACCATACAGATGTGGCCCTGAAGCACCGCATCTGATTTCGCCAATGAAAGACAATGTCATCTGGCTGAGCTTCTTCAGAGAGGGAGAAGAGGAGGTTGGAGTGCCATATGATGACTGGTAGCCTCTCCTCTGAAATACCCCATTTCCTTCCCCTGAGATGCTCGCATTTATCTGAGGCTGATTTCCCAACCTTGGCCAGGGAGTTGTTATGGTTCTTTCTGCACCGACTGTGAAAAAAGGAGGGTTGGAGCTCCATCTACAAGGTCAAAGTTCTCTCCCTGACCTTGGATTAGGAAATTTGAATTATTTTCTGTCCCTCTAGACATTGTCTAAGGGACCAAAGAATTGCTTTCTAAATGTTGCAGATAAATTTTTCCATGACAGGCAGTGTCTTTCCCTATCACAGGATTTCTGCATTCAGACGTGTTGGGGTGCTGAATTGTGGCTTTGCCACCTCTTTTTTCTGACAGGCTCTTCATCTATAACAGAGGACAAATACAAGAGAATTCTTTGCATGCTAGGAATCGCAGTACCCAGTGTTGGGGACTTGACTCAGACTCAGTTCTGGAGCAATGAATGAGTGACTTGACTCGATTCAACCTTTGTGCTGTTTTTACCATTGAGTTGCTCCAGGGCTTACCACCTGCATCTGACATGCAGCAGAATATCCAGGGGTAATCTTGGAAGAAGGCATCTGCGACAGGCTGGAAGGCAGGCTGAACACAGTAGAGGTGGCGGAAGGGTTACAATAGCGGGAAGGCAAGGTAAGGCTTCAGCTTTTCTTTTTGGCATGAGGGAAGCAGTGGGGGGAAGGGGCAGCAGGTGGGGCAAGGGGAAGAGGAGGCTTGAGAAGAGACTTGGGACATGTCTTGAAAATTTCTTGCAATGACTTGAGACTTGGCTTGGACTTGAAAGTAAAGACTTGAGACTTGACTCCAGATGTGAAGTAAAAGAGCTGGGCACATCACTGGCTGTACCTGTGGAATGTGGCCAGTAGCGCTGGGTGAAAATTTCATTCAGTTTGCCATTTGTGAAGAACTCAACACCATTGGAGAGCCAGCGTGGTGTAGTGGTTAAGAGCATGGCACTGGGACTCAGAGGATCCGGGTTCTAGTCCCCGCTCAGCCATGGAGCCAACTGGGTGACTTTGGGCCAGTCACAGACTCTCAGCCCAACCTACCTCACAGGGTTCTTGTTGTGGGGATAAGATGCAGGAGGAGAATGATGTAAGCTGCCTTGAGCCCTTTGTAGGAAAAAGGCAGGATATAAATTGAAAATAAAATTGAAATTTCTGCATTTCTTCTTCCATCAACAAGATGGAAATAACTCAAGAGAAAGCATTCCAAATTGGGTGGCATGGGCAAGATTCAATCCATATTTAGGAGATGGGGCGGCATCTCATCACTAGCTCCATTACAAAATCGAACTGAGTTGAAAAACGGAATGGTGCTATTTGTGAAATCTTTCAAAGAGTACCAGGGTGACCTTTCTCCTGGTGATTTTCCTGGAACACTATCGCATTTACATATTGAGTCTTATGCTATAGGATTATGTGATATAGTCAAATCCGCTTGGCTACATGTCAATGTTAAAAAATCAGACCAGTAATGTGATCCCTGATTACGTAACTAAGAAGAATTTTTTAAGGTATCAAAGCAACAGCTAATGGCTAGGCAATGAGTAGATTATGAACCAGTGCAGAAATGTAAGCATACACCACATTTTAAAGGAATGTATTGAACTCTGAAATCCTCATGTTATCCCTCTGATTGTTGGCTGTGAACATTCTATGCAGCCCTAATTAGGAATGGCTTATTCAGCTGGCATGTGAAATCCAAGCTCCTAGCATGCCATGGCTGGAAATCAGCATGGGTCGGCCTTTTCCAGCTGAGTTTAGGACCTAATTAAGATACTGCATTAAGTTAACTTGGCTTCTTTTTTGCAAGAAGCTTATAAAATTTGTATCAATTTCATCCCAACTTCTCTATCTTTGTCCTGTAGTGCTGCCCTCCTTGAATCACAAATGCAACTGTATATTCTGGAAATAAAACACATTTTTTTAAAAAAAATCATGCAGCGCTAATCACCATCACATCTAAGAACTGCAGCATGTGCTCAGGTATGAAGAATATTAGTGGAAGTAAAATTCACAATTCTCTTAGGTACAGCTATTCTAGTGGCATTTTCAGAACACAAATATTTTAAATACAGTTATGGGCTGCAATTCCTTTCTAGTCAACTCCTCTGAAATCATCTGACTAAATTAAGAGAGTCCTTTTGAACCATTCCGCAGCATTTTAACATGGCATCTTATCAATGTTCAGAGTGAGGGAAAAACTGTCATAAAATAATTATTTCTTTGGAAATTGCCTTGGAACTATACCCTTATCAACATATTACAGCTAGCTAACTAACCATTACCTCAGTTGTTGGACAAATTAATCAAGTAAATCTTGCCATGCTGTGCCTTTCTGAAATCTATAAAAGATAATGGACAGAAAAAATGGACAAGATGTTAGATTTCGTTTAACTTCTGGTTTATTGCCTACTTCACAAGTGAACGTAAATAAAAACCCATTCTCTAAGCTATCATATTTCTCATAAAATGGTCACAATCTGCTGATGCAGGAGCTATTCTCTCCAGTTCCTTGCATACATATTTTACCAAAGTTGAAGATTAGTGCACCAAACAAACATTACAACAGGTGACATTAAAAAATTGCCATTTCAGGAACCTGTAGTGGTCAAGATTTGGTGGGCACAAAAACAATGTTGTTTCTCTTTATGAGTTTATACAAAAAATGATAAATTATCCTCACCATAAACACTTACAAGAAATTTTATTCTTCAGGAGTATTGCTTTGACTAGAGATGGGTAGTAATAATGGAAACATATACTGAAGATAAAAGCAGAAGTTTAAAAACCAGAGTATGGAAACCACTGAATAGCAACAACTGCAGAATGTTGATTTCAATGAGGCATAAGCTGAAGAAGTTCAAATAAATGTCATATGCCCAAGAGCCAGGTAATGGCTGCTTTTAGGAAATAGCAGCTGTGTGCTGGCCTTTGAAATTCCAGTGGACCAAAACAAGGAACTCTTTTTGTTTCTCCTTCTCCTTGGTTTTTTTTTTTTTTTTCTCCTCCTTCTCCTCCTCCTGGCTTCTCCTCTTCTTTACCAGAAGAAAAGGCCATATGCCTCTTTCTGAGCTGTACTCTGAGTCGTGTGGGAGATAAAGCACTCTCCCCTCCTGTCTCCAGTTCTTGGACCAAAAAAGACTTTCCAAGACAGTTTACAACTGTTATTTCTTGGTATCTTACCAAAGCTAAAATTTAGCTGGGTAGTTGTAAGAATATATTACTTTAAGAATGTCAATTTGTGTACAGATGTTAGCACTGTGTATAAGGCAACTTGTGTATAAGACCAGGTCTCTATTTTAAGCTGTTTTTTTCTAGTGTTTATCATATGTTGGGCATATAAGATGACCCACAATTTTTGCTTCACTGTTTTCAGTTTCATGGGGCATCTCACATGCTGGTATTTGTCAGCTGGAAGCTTCCAAACAGGCAGCCATGCAGGGAAAGCTCCCCTTCTTGGCTGCTGCCTTGCCCTTGGTGAGGGCAAGCATGTGCAGGACTCAGGACTGTCCGTGTGGCCTTTGCATTGATTTGCTACTTTGAACCACTTACTACTTTTGTGTAGAATCTGAACCTTTTCCCAATTCTTCATATTTTCCCTGAATTCTTAATAACCCCTCCTTCTGTTTTCCCAAAACCCAGATGATGGGTTTTGGGGGTAAAGGGTGAGACTCACAAGAGGTATGTAACACTGTTAGTCACTCTATGCTGATTCAACCCCTGGGTCACACACAGCATCCTGAATGCAACCTACAATATAGCTGTGCTTCTCTAAGGACACAAGTAGATTGCAGAGAAGTCCAACACAAAGAATCCCAGCTATGGATACCAGCTGGAGAAAATAGGGGAAGGAAGGATGAGCTCAGTTGTATGACTAAGGAATTGCTGTTTGGTGTTCAGTTCCTGTTACTAATCTGACTTCTGCATTTTGCTCGACCTACAGCTTCTGCACAGTCTTCAAGGGAAGTCCCACATGGAATGCATCTCGGTAATCTAGTATAAAGATTACAAGAACATAGGTCACTTAAACCAGGCTATCTCTGTCCAGATAGGGGTGCAGCTGGGCCAGCAGCTGAAGCTGGTAGGAGGCACTCTGTGCCACACAAGTCACCTGGGACTCAGGTGACAAAGGTGACTCAAGAGCACTCCCAAGCTACCAATCTGCTCCTTCAAAAGGAGTGTGAAGATTTACAAGGTCAGATATCATCTTCCCTGGGAGGGATTCCAGGATGTAGGAAGAGAGATAATCTCAATAAGACAAATGGTTTTGCATATCTGGTACCCTGGGAAGGGCAAATGGTTTAGATTTTTCAATGACCTCCTGGGGATCAAAGGGTTATGCTGGCTTGAGGAGGGAATAAAAAGAAAGCTGATGGCCAGGTTGTTGCGTATCACCTCACAGACAGATGGAGGTATGCCAGCTGCAAGATGCTGAAGCCCAGGAGATTGGGACGGTCACTCTGAAGGGACTGTTTTGGCACAGTGAGATAGTTCTCAGGTTTTTAGCTCAGTTAGTGTTTGTTGTTTTATAGTCTGGGATGGTCAAACGACCCTGAGGGGGTGAACCTCTGGAAATTGTATTAAATTGATGTAAAGTTACTACCTCATCCTTTTCTCCCTTTTCCCCTTCCCTTACTCTTGAGTAGTTGAAGTTATTTGTACTTTTCCCCTTGAGTGTATGCATTTGTTGTAGTTAATTAAGACTTTTCCCCCAAGTTTTGGGTCGTGTGCTGGCCCAGTGGCTCTTCTTTGTTAGGGACCAGGATTAAGTCTTTTCTGGTCCCGGGGCTGTTGGAAGTTGGGTTCTTTCAGCAACATTTGGTGAGGGCACTTTGCCTCAACATTACAGTCCCCATCCAGAACAGCTTGAATTCCCTCCATGTGGTCAAAAGAACCACCATGACAACACTCCCTCACTATGTCTATACTGGATTACATCTATCAAAATCTTTGTCGATGCTCTCAAAGAATTCTGAATTGTTAGTGAGGCAGGATGTATAGTTTCAGGAGCTATCTTGTTTCTTCTTCAATGGGGATTGTTTTTTGTATATGCTTGATAATTTGTCTTTAGTAATAGTTTTGAGAATTATCCATGGTAAATGTTGTGTTGAGCCAGTCTGTTTCTCAGATCTGTCCTAGGAGCAAATTGTATGGAGAAAAAAGACCTGTAATAACTTGGACTTTTCATTTCTGCTTTAGCAGTGAAGCCTTTAGTGGCTGCAGAAAACCTCAGCCAGAAATTTAAGTCTAAGCCCGATTTTGGAAAGTGGGTCAAAAATAATAGCTGGATCTGTATGGCAGGGGCCACTGTGCAGACTTAGATAGTGGAGAAGTCGGCTTATCCATAAAAAGTGTAGGTGGAACTATCAGTTCTTGCTCAGCAGAGGCTCCATTTTGTCTTCAAGTGCAGCTTGCAAGCTAAAGTGTAGGTGTAACCCCCCCCCCTTCAATTTAGAAGTTCAGCATTGGTTCAGTTTGAAAAACTAAATAAAAGTGTAGAAAGCTGCACAATGAGAATGCATTACAGTGAATCATGCTGTTGCATTCCTAGATGGGCTCAAACTGCCAACATTCTCTGTTTAATCACCTCACATTATCCATCCCCCTGATAAAACACAAAAAATAAATCACCATTCCCAAGGGGATTTAACTGACCAAAATCCTCAATTAAATTTCTAGTCACTGGGATCTGCCACAGTCCAGGAGCTGATCTACGCAGTGTTGCCTTTAAATCATCCCCTCTAATTTGCTACAGCAGAAGTTGGGGAAAGTTATCCAGGGGTCTATATATGCAGGGCAATCTCATGGGAGAGCCTGACTTTCTGAATATGGCAAGCTCCCCAGCTTACCAAGCATTTCAGCTTCAGGGTACATACACCCCAGACCCAGTAGAAAGATCATTCATATGATGACTACTTATGTGATCTGGCATTATATATTTAGGCAAGCATATAAAATATATTTTATACATAGAAACATCTAGACAGTCTTCTTTTTTCTTTTTTTACCATTTCCTATGGGATTCTCTACACATTGTCACAGTGGAAAGCTTTTATGTATAAAGAATGCATGGATACCCTTGTGTATAACATTTTTTGTACAGCGAAATGATCAACAGCACTACTGTTAAATATGATGGGCACCATGGGGACTGCAGCCAAGGCAAACAACTCTTTGATCTTTCTTCTAGTGCTTTACAAGCAATCTAAATAAGTAGTTCAGCCTTTGGACAAGACTTAAAACCAGGATAAGTACTACTGAGAATGATAGTGCTACAGTCAGTAGAAACATCACTAAAATATCACATGCCTTAAATTGGATAACTCTTCTTCCATCTAAATAAGCAATTCCTGCAGATAGAAATTTATTAATAAGCTGTACCTTAGAAGAAGAGGAATGATAATAACACACCAGCTTCATCACAACCTCTCAGTTTTCTCAGACAATGGCAGGGTTTTTATTAGATGATAGAGTTTCTGCAGGATTGAATGGCAATAGGTCAGTGTAAGCTGTCAGAATTATCTACTGAGATTTGCTCTTTAACTGTGCTAATTGTTTAACTTCTTACAAGCAGTTGTGATGCTTGCCACCTTAGCACAGGCAAGGTTTATACTCTGACCTCTGGCACTCGGTGCTAATGGATTGCAGCAGGTTCGGTGGCATATCATTGAAATGCAGCAAACTAGTTTATTATGCAGCTGATATCGCTGACACAATTCAGAAAGAAAATGGCATATTTGCAAATGGCTTTTTCTTTGCCCCTTCCTGCACTTGCAAATTGACATCCCATTATCAAGGATCTGAAAGTTTACAGCGATGAGAAATTGTTGACCTTCAAGTTAGGGCTGTTTTGTGTGCTTTTTTGGTGGGGTGGTCTCTCTCTCTCTCTCTCTCTCTCTCTCTCTGTGTGTGTGTGTGTACAGGAATTGCTTCCAACACTTAAAGAAAAAGGACTCCCTGCATAAAATGTCTTAACGAATCAATGCATCAATAGGCAAAAAGCGAATGGTTAGAAATGCTCATTAATTCTCTGTGTTAGTAGAAGGAGGCTGACCAAAGTCACAAATTTCTAAACAATGCTTCTGAAGGAGGAGCAGACATTTTGTGAACATTTTTCTGCTTGCAATCTCTAATGAAAATAGAGAACCTGGTAGATACAGAATGTAGAGACAAAATAAAAGACTTGCTAAGAAACCTTTTAAACAGTCTTGTCATCATTTTGACCACTAGCACAGTACTTTAAAAAGGTGACAGAAGAATGATGAAAAGGAAGGAAGGAAGGAAGGAAGGAAGGAAGGAAGGAAGGAAGGAAGGAAGACAGTAGCAGTGCAGCATGGAAAGCAGTAATGCCCTTTTGAAAATCTTAACTACTAAAGAGCCTGATATAATAAAAAGTGTGTCCCATAGTGCCAGAAACACCATAACACAGGTACCAAGCAAGACACTTTGAAAAGGGCATGGCTGCTATGGTGCCACCACTGAAAAAGCACCCACCTAGCTCATCTGGGGGGAGCACATGGCGAAGAGCCTCTGAAGGTAATCTTAGGGTATGGGCAGATATATATGGAAGGAGGCCATCCTGCAAGTAACCTGGCCTCAAGCTATTTAGGGCTTTGAAAGTTCATACGAGCACTTTGACAAGGATTGGCAGCCACTGCAGGTCATTAAACACTGGTATAATTTAGTCATATAGGCCAGGAAACATTTAACAGATTTGCTGCCCTATCCTGGACCAGCTGAACCTTCTGGGCCCTTTTCAAAGACAGCATGTGGCTTCTTGTAGCTAGACTATTCATGTATAGATACAGTTTTAGATGGTTTTTCATCCAAAGGTATCAGAAGTATTCTATGCCTCCTGTGGTAATACTGAATCAAAGAGCTGCCCTAAAACATAGAGGATTCTAGAGGATTCAGCCCTTCAGAAGACCGCCACTCATCCAGAGAGGCAGCCCTCCTGCTGATGATACCTCAATTTTATCTGATTGAGTCTCAGTATATGACCTTCACCCAGCCATGTTCAGGCACTGATAGAGAACATCTACTGCCTCACCTGAACTGGATGAAAAGCAGAAGTAGATGCGCATCTATGACACTTCTCTGAATCGTTTTGCATAGAAGTTGAACAGAATAAAATAAAGCCCCATTGAACGTAACTTCCAGGATGCTGAGCAATAATTCATCAGCATCACTTTCTGGACTCCACCTGCATGAAAGCAGCCACCCTAATTCTGAATCATAGTTTAGTGCACTCTCTCCTTATGGCCGGCGCCTGTCTGTAATTTTTACAAAAGTGAGGGGCTGTTGTAGCCACCGCTAGGTGTGCTTGGGTTGAAAGATGAGGCAAGTCAATTATAAAGTGTGCGCAAACCTCAAAGGATCCTGTGCCCTTTTATGTTGTTGTTGTTGTTATTATTATATTATTATTATGTTCTATTGTATTTCAATGTATTTTATTGTGTTGTAAGCCGCCCCGAGGCTTCGGCAAGGGGCGGCATAGAAATGATATAATAATAATAATAATAATAATAATAATAATAATAATAATAATAATAATAACCCAAGTGCACAAACCCTACACACAGACTCATCACCCTCAGTTCTCTGTCTGTTGTATGTGACAACTCCTTTCAGAAAGGCCTTTAAGACATTGTTGTTTTTTTATTTAGGCAGGCCTTTCAACTATATCCTGTTGGGAGATGTTGTGCTATTTAATCTTTTCTGATAATTAAGGTGGCTGATGTTTTGATCGTCAGCTCTTTAATAAAGTGTATTCATTGTGTTATGAATGGCTTGCAGGCTAGTTTGAAAATGCAAGGCTGCCTTCTCTTAATCTGCTCAATAAGGGAGGTCACTTAATTCTTCCATTTGTGCTGCCAGACAACTTTTCTTTATCTTGCCCACCCACCTGCTCAACCTTTTGCCCATAGAATTTATCTACTTTGCGGGTGACAACCAGGCCATTCTGGAGAAGCATATAGCTGGATCTACTTGTTCTTTTCCCCTGGTACCAAACAAGACCAAAAGTCATTCTAATGGCAAAAGGCCAGCTTGGTGTGGTTAAAGAAAGAAGGATGCTTCCAAAATTCAATATTCTCTTAGCTGTTTTTAAGTATATGAAATTTACCACAACATGCAGTTCCTTTGTGTCTTTTCAGTCACCCCATGCTTCCATATTTCTACTGCACACACACACATTAATATAACATTGCAAAAAACCCAAACTGAAATAACATGGATGTGGTCAACCTTATGATTTAACTGAGCTTCTTTCTGTGCATGGACATTGCCATAACTCAGCAAAACAACAACCTCGATATGACTGCATTTATGGTTGTCACTACTGTTTTGTGTATTTTAATAATGCACATGAGTGAAAGTACCTATTAGTGAAGTACTACAGAAAAAAGTATTTAAGTGCCATCATATGTACAACTATTTTATTCAGGTCTCTCTTAATCGGTGTGCACATGTGCATTAGCAATGTAGATGAGAAAGGATACAAAGGAAACAATGCAAAAAAAAAGTTTCACTAAACTCCAATTCTGAATTTAAAGACCTAAAGAACTTGGAATCAGGATACTTCAAACCACGTCCTCCCATATACATCAACTCAATCTCTTGCAAAGAGGTCTTAGTGTTCCTCTGATGTCCAACAGAGTCTCTCTAGGTTACAACCCACAAGTGCGCCCGCTCTGTATTGGCACCCACCCTTTCAAATGCTTCACAATCTGTAGCCTGTGAAATGAAAACTACAGTGGGCTTTAAGTGCATCTCAAAGCTACATCTTATTTAGCCAGGCTTCCCTGACTTGTAACTGACCACAATACTGCTCTTTTTTACTGTTTGACGTATAATGTTTTTACAGAATTTATCATTTTATGTATTTCAGATTGGCTTTTATGTTGTATTATATTTTATTTTTTAGGAAAATTACTTAAAAAAATTAGGGTACAAGCAGTATTCAAATAGTGTAAAATAAATTAATAGAGAGTTTTCCAAGGTAAAATTGGATTGAGAAAAACACAAGGCAGACTGAACCCATGGGGCAGTGAGGGAACAAACTGGGGAAAGTTGATCAAAAAATATTCGAAAGTAGTATTTATCATCCAGACCCTGCCAGTAATTCAGATGAAAGGGATGCCAAATCCCAAATATGTTAATTGGGGTTATTTTAATCCATGTGGCTTTTCATTTTCTGCATAGATTTAACGTGTGTCCAGTGAACCAGTAGTGTAGACTAGCCATTTGAAATACAAATTACCAGTGTATGTAAAACCCTCGTGACAGTTCAGCTTGCACAAATCTATTTCATTGGAAGGAAGGAAAGAGAGAGAGATAGAGAGAAAGAGAGTCCGCTGGCTGGACTGAGAAAAGATTGCCTGATTAGTGGACCATATAGGTCAGTGGAGACTAGACATTAATTAGGTCTCTGTCTATCTACACATTCAGAGCTGGCAGGGAAGCTTCCATTAAGCTTTAAATTGTTAGTGCCAAAAGATGTTCTCTAATTGCCATCAATATGTTTAAATTGCCAATTGTATATATTTTACGGACACTTCATGTATTTAAGATAAAAACATTGCTGGCTTATAAAGCTGTAGTAGTTATAGTGAAACAAAAATGGTATTTGAGTCATTACAGATAAAAATGCCAAAGCTCCTGAATTACTGTCTGCTGCTGATAAGATTCAGGCGGCTCTTTTGTCACATAAATAAGGAACCAGAAGTTATTTCAGATGGCACAACATGCCAAGAGTGTTGGAGGTATGGATAACTTGTGCCTTCCGCTTCTGTCCTCTGGCAACAACTAAAGTACGATTGGAGAAAAAAAATAGTTTGGGTTGTTTTTCAGTGCACACTTACCACATTCACACTTTTAGAATCTAACCATGATAGTTGGCCATGGAAATCAGAAGTGTGCAATGCAGCTTCCAAAACAAAACTGTATTTTTAAAAGTGTTCCAAAAAGCTCACAGCAATGGGGAAAATGTGCGGAAGTTTGAGTGATGAAGGCGAGCAACAGATACACACTGGAAGTGCATACGTATTCCTGCCAAGGAGATACATGATCCTCTGAAAATTCAGAATTCCCAATCCTGAAACCACTCCAGAGATGTACAAGCTCCCCATCATCAGGATTAGGTTCTAAATTCCATGGTATTTTTCCCAAATCCAGAAATCAATTTTGTTATTTCAGGAACTGCCACATCCCTTCTGTGGCCATGGCTAGGTCTAATTTCCTCCTATTGGTATCAAATATTCCTTCACCTAGCCACCCAACTACCTTCATATCCCCCCATCTCACCTTGACCTGTGCACAATGGCTTCTCAACATTCTCCAGACTGATTGTGGATAGGGAAAAAAGGTAGAGAATTTAACCAAATTTCTCCAGGGGGAGGAGAAATCCTCTCCCACTTTCCTACAGATAGGACTTGTTATTGGCAGGGATTGTAGCCCAGCTTCCTTCCTCCCCACATCCCAGGTTTCACTGCCACTACAAGTGGCAACATTCGCCATAATGAAGTGTCCACTTTTCTGCATTATCCTTAAGATTCTGCATCATTCTTTTGATTGGTTTACTTTGGTGGTACCCAACCAAATGAACCCAACCACAGCAAAGGGTGCTGTGTGTATATTTTCTTCCTATCAACTTCTCTCCATTGCTCTGTCACCTCCCAGATCACCTGCACTTCCTCAACTGAAAAAGCTGCATGGGAGGAATCATTTCATTATGACTTATCTGGTGCTTTAATTGAAACGCGGTAAGCCAAGGAGGCTATGGGCTGCCACACATTCTACAGTGAAAGACAGGACATGAGTGCATGTCCCTTGACCACCTGCTAATTGCCTGAAGGACAAGTACTCTGAACCCAATGCATTAGAAATTCCTTTTGAAATCAATGTGCTTTCTATTGTATTGAATATGAAT
Source organism: Varanus komodoensis (assembly GCF_004798865.1). Taxonomy (NCBI): domain Eukaryota; kingdom Metazoa; phylum Chordata; class Lepidosauria; order Squamata; family Varanidae; genus Varanus; species Varanus komodoensis. Next base: position 1,531,537 of record NW_025336236.1, read on the forward strand.
GGGTGAAAATAGTGTGAACCATTTTCAGTCCAGCAGTAGCCCAACACCTTTTCCTGTACACTTATTTAATTGATTCCTATCCCACCCAATATCCAAAGCCCCCCTGGGCAGTTCGTTGGCCCAGTGGTTCCATAAGAACAGAGGGAGGTTTTTTCACACACACAGCTTCCCCTATCTGAATAGGTACAGTTTCTCAATGTTCCTTACATAAAATCAACCCCTACATTTCCAGTGATCCATGCATTTGGAACATGGCCATATGTTAGAGAGAAGAGTGAGGACAGGTTCTCCTTCTCCTGATCTGCTGCAGACCAACAAAACCTGCAGGGAGGTTGGCATACTGAGTGTGGATGGGTGGGAGCCAGTGCAAGAGAAACTGAGCTGCAGGGCCGGAGCTGAAATCCCTTAGTGGCTTAATTGTTAACTTGAAATGGAGAAAAACTTTTGTTTGCTTTGCAATGAAGTGGGAATTACAGAGGTATCCTAGTGCACTGCAGTGCCTTGCTGTTTTCGTCCTGGCTGAACAAGGAGTGCAATCTAGGGTGCAACCTTGAAAGGTGAAGGACTTGCTCAGTCTACCAACAAGGGAGCATACTGTCTCTCAAACATCCAAGTATTATCCAAATACCACCTTGAAACTATGAATATATATTTTGCTTCTCAAGACTGCTGGGAAAAGCTACTTTTGGTTTTCGCCTACAACCTGATAAAAAGGAATTCACATGGAGAACAATTTTGTCTGCAGGGTCTTTCAACTATTACAAAAAGGAGCTTGGAAACATTGACTTGTCTTGATTGGGTTCTCCTTTTATTTGATTAAACCTCTGGGACTGTTCCCTTCCCTGCTTGCCAATTTGAAATGCAACTTTGATGGAATAAGACTACTGCTTCTGTCCTGAGTGCATGGAGCATTTGGATTGGAATTACTCCAAGGACCCTACCATGGCCATTGCCACCAAAGTGGCCATTCCTGTTTTCTTTCTGCTGCCTTCTATCTAGGAAACAGGAAGTTAGTGTCATAACAGATGGGTTGCTGGGTTTTTATTTTTTGGACTAAGTAGGAAGGAAAAACTTTTCTGCTGGGTGTCGTTGTCACTCAGGGTGTTATCTTTTCAGTTTTCTAACATCTTGACGGTGCATTACATCTGTTTCCAGGATTAGCATTTGCACGTCATCAGTTTATTTGCTTAATTGTATCTGTGTTGTAACTGTTCGATCCCACCTGTGTTCTCTGTTTCCTCTCAAGGGATGTTGTTATCTGAGAATTGTAAAGGATCTCATTAATGCTGACTGCTCTGGTGATCATAAGCCACCAAATGCCTTGTAAAGTTTCAGAGGATATGGGCAGAAGAAGTCCTACCCCTAAGCAGAAACCAGTATCACTTGGTACTCATTTTATGATTCAATTCATTAAGCATATTATTTGGAATGCTTGTAATGCAGAAAGCATTTTTGGCAAATTATTGCCACAATTATTGCTTTTGTCACCCCTAAGGGAGGAAGGGTTGGAACGGTTGGGATTATTCTTATTTAATTGATTATTCTTATTTAATTAAGTCTCTGGGTATACTGAAATGATAACTATTACATGTTAGTGACCTGTCCATTTCTGAGCTCCAGGTGGGACACTGTGAAATGCAGCTTGCTTGCAGCTTGCATATATTGCCCTCCAAGTGGAAGTTATGAGGAATTTATAGTGTGCTTTTTCTACCTGAGGACAGCACTGTATTATTGCAGGTGATTTCAACATCCATGCTGTTGGATTGTATATTCAGACCACCATAGCTTCCTTTGGTTTTAAGCTTCTCTGTTTCTCTCCTATACATTCAGCTTGTGGGATGTTGGATCATGTTATTGTCTGAGTGTTAGCTCCCTTTTCTCCAACTAGATTTGAGTCAGTTTGACCATTTTCACAGGGGTTTCAAATCATTCTGACTTCCCTACTTACTTCTTGTCATTCCTTTTTCTTTATCTGTTAATACTATTTCATGTTCTTTCTTCTTGACTTCCTTGACTCATTGAGTAAATTTTTCTTTGTCAACTGGCAGTTTCCCTTTGATTTTCTTTGCTGAAGGAACATTCTTTTGAACTTTCCTCAATTACCACTGGAGAGAGTGGCCCCTCTCAGTTGGTTTCTTATTTACCTTCTCCACATCAGTGTTGATCCTGCTAGATCTTCCAATGACATTTGATACCACAAGATATAAAACGTCATTGCATAATTATGCTCCTGGCCTTTATGGTCTTCTGACTGCAATATTTAGCTTACCTTTTCTCTTTTGGGATGGTATGTTTCAGGTCAGGCCATCAGATCCATGGATAAGGCTGTATGTCACAGGTTGCAGAATTCCATTATCCCAGTTGGTCCCTCAGTTGTGGAAAGTCCAACAAGGTCTCTCAGTTGTGGAATTCTGCCCATTCCACAGCAGTTAATCAAGAGTTTGGAAGAGTTTAATAAGGGTTTGAAAACTTTTTCATTTGAGTAGAGAGAATTGGTTGATTATTTGAGGTAATATATGCTTACAATTTGTGAGTTTATATGGTTTTTCTGTAAGATTTATTCTTATATTAGTTAAGCTTTTATTAAATTGATTTAAGAAGCATTGTGTCACAGTAAAATTGTTATCACAACTATTGTAGTCATGCAATATTTTAAATGGTTGCTTTACTGTATTTATGTGCAGCACTTTGGAATAAAGTGATATATAAATATAATTACATTAATTAGCTTTGATGTGACCTTTGAGATGTGCTTTTATAATACTTGGAACTACCTAGGAGTAATTCCCTCCCAATTTCCTAGAGTAGGAAGGGAAAATTAATCCTCATCCACATACAGTGTCTTACTTTGTTTTCATTCCAGCTCTTCTTGCAAGCAAAATGTTGAAGTTGAAAGTGAGCAATCTCCAGTAGGTTCACAATTCAGTTAATGTCCCTCTCCAGCTTTATAAAATGGCACCTGGCCAGCAAGGAAGAAAGGACTGTGTTGCAATTACTGGAGGGAGGAGGGGAGAGAAGGAGTAGGTACTTAAATTTGTTAGCCCCAAAATGTCAAGCATTTTCCTACAATGTGTGCAACTGAACTGTGCATTGATAATAGCTAATAAAAATGTTTTTCTGCTTCCTGTTAGCTGCAGATACAGAAATTAGTCAAGCTTTCCTTATTCAAATTAGACATAATCTCATTCTTTCTACCACCTGTTCCTGATACTTCACATGAGATTTATTGGATACTTTCTGAATGAGTGGCTTCCTTGCCACTTTCTGAGAACTGTATGAGACAAAGCAACTTCTCCCTTAGCGGAATCAAGCTACTCAACCTACATACTTGTAAAAAACCACACAGTGAAGAGATGCAATGCCCACATGTTGGCTTCTTTTAACTGAGATGGAAGCCAGGTTAGGTTTGACATGCATAATGTTAGGAAGTTTAGTATATCTTATTGTTTGACATTGAAAATTTTAAATATTTCATGTGTAAAGGTTACAACCTGCACCCTATTTTAATCACCAGGATTAAAAGAATGGATTGGATCCAGATTTAGGGGTGTGCAATGGGGCTGGTAGAAGTGGCTTTCTCACAAAAGAGACCATCCAGCACCCTGAAAATGCCACACAGAGCATTGGAAGACTGTAGTGGTTTGGGGTGTGTGAGGAGATCAGACAGAAGTTTTGTGAGTGAAGCCCTTTGTCAGTGGAAACAGATCTTCAATCCACACCAATGCACTTAGGATCAGATGGTGAGGCTGTGTCTGGAAGTTAATGTTCAGCACACAGTGGTTTGTATTTATTTTATTTATGTATTTATTCATTACATTTTTATATTACCCCATATCCCACAGGCTGTCTGGGTGGTGTACAATGTAAAATAATATAATAGGCAATAAAAGTTATATTAAAAAGTAAAACCATGAACAGACAACAGACAAGAATAACAAGACAACAACATTGTAGCTATAATAACAACCTTCTGATACAGCAGAAAATAATAAAAACCAAGAATTAAGACAGTCCTGTGTGAATAAACAATTAAAATGACTAGAGAACGAAAAGGTTTTCACCTGGTACCAAAGGGTTAACAAAGATGGTACCAGGCATACTTCTATGGAGAGCGTGCCTCAGAGGTGAGGTGCCACTACTGAAAAGGCTCTTTCCCTAATTGTTACCTCCATCACTTCTACAGGAGGGGGTTCCTTGAGAAGAACCTCAGCAGATGATCTGAAAGAATGGTTCGGAACACAAGAGATAAGACATTCCTTCAGATAACCTGGCCCCAAGCCCTTTAGGATTATAGCAAGCACTTTGAATTGGACCCAGACTTCAACTGGCAGCCAGTGCAACTGATCCTGAAGGTCAGTTCTTGTCAGTAGCCATGCTGCCCTGTTGTGAATTAACTGGGGTTTCCAGACCATTTTCAAAGGCAGCCCCATGTACAGCAAGTTATAACAGCCCCAATGAGAGGTTACCAGGACAGGGAAGCCTCAGCCAGGCTCCACCTGTCCAGACAGGAATGTAGTTGATAAATCAGCCCAAGCCTAAGGTGCTCCATGCCACTGAGCCCCCTTGTGACTCCAGTGACAGTTCAGGGTCTAGCAGCACCCCAGACTATGAACCTTGTCCTTTTGCAAGAGTGCAACCAGCTCAGCAGTTATAGGTGGCCTATAAATACATGAACAAACAAACAAACCCCACCCAGAACAGGTTGAAATTCTCCCAACTGGACCAGCAATCCTCTCACCAACAGCACCTCTGTCTCGTCTGGACTCTCAGTTTATTGACCCTCATCCAGTCCGTTACTGAGCTTGTGTTGGGTGATATTCACTTACATGGGACTATTATGGTAGTTTTCATTGCCATCACTAAGGTTGTTTACTCCTATTTCTAACATACCAGATTTAACTCAGTTCAGCCATATTAAAATGGTGGCAAGGCTATAGGATGCTGGAACTAAATGGAGGTTAGTATGCATCAGGTGAGTAGTAGGCATAGAAAAACAAGAAAAAGAAACATGTGGACTGGAATATGTGAATCTTGTGTGTAGGTTCAAAGGCTTTAAACAGAGAGCTGAACTGTACAGATTCTTTTCTTGCTTAAAAACACAGCAGAAATGGTTTAATTTTCATGATTGTGAAAGATTATTCTGCAGTTACTAATAAGAACCCCCCTTCACAAGATAAATAGAACTTTTTCTTTTTTCTTTTTTTCTTTTAAAATGTATTTGGGTTGGTGGTTTGGGATTAAGAACCCCTCTCAGCCATGTGGGACCAGAGTGTATTATTAGCACTGGGTCTTGAAGCTTCATTCTTCTTTGGCTAAAATGCAGTTTTCTCTGCCACAGGAGACACTTCTTTGGCCTGGATTCATGAATGCTTATAATAATATTGGTTTTCCTTGCATACACAAATATTATTTATGGAACAGAAGTGAAAAGGTTGGTCTACAACTCATGAGGAAAATAACAAAAAATAAATTAGTTTTTAAAATGAAGTTTATATTGACTCAGTTGCTACTTTTTCTGTCTCTTTAATCCACTTCCACCTTCAGGTATATAATTAGTACCCAGTACAATGCTCTAACTACCACCCCTCACTGGCTCTGACCAGTCTGTGTTGGAAGCTCTTATTCAACACATGGACTGATTGCATCGCACCACAATCAGGTTTTATTGTTGTTGCTGTCTGTTTTAATATTTGTAATAGGATGCTAACCTTCTGATCATTAAATTCTACACATAGACAAATGGTGATAGCATTCAAATGATGGTTTGGGTAATAATAGCTGAAAAAAGCCAATCTCTTGCTTTCTCTCAGCTTGCAGCACCACTTGCAGACTTTACCTGAACCAAAATAGCAGATGTCTCCCTCTTGATGATATTGACCCATGTCCAGTTTTACATCAATATAAACCAAATAGCATCTGCCACTGCCATCTTGAGCTGGCTGGCCCTTAAAGGAACGCCCTGCTCACCCACCCACCCACACATGTGTGTGTGGCAGAAAGAATGCTTCACCCTGCCATTTCCCAGTCAGCCACCACAGTGGCATTCAAGGAAGCCTCGGGCTTTTAGATTGAGCTGGCTGGTCATGAAAGAAGAAACAGGAAGGAGGAGAATGATGATATGGCAGCAGTAGAAGCGTGTTTATCTTTTCATAAATGCATGCTGTAGGAGAAATGCACACACTAAAAAGGTGTTCCCATTGATCAGGGAGATGTGAACTTAATATGGAAAAAATTCTCACAGCACAGGATGAGATTGGAAAAATAAGATAGCAAGATGAATGAACACATGTGTGCCAAGGTAGCCAAAACAATTTGCTTGCGATTTAAGTCATCTTGGCCTCAGCTACATCTGACCAAGCATTGGCTAGGACAGCGCCAGAGGAGATAGTCGCAAAGTCACCATGCTGATGGCTGGGGTAGTTTACAAAGAGAGATGTGATTCCAGCACTTTGGAAACTCATCCCTCATTTTTGAGAGAATGTTGGAAAGAGAGACCCTGACCGCAGTTTGTAACTTGTACAGAATATGTTGTGATTTTCTCCCTCAGTTGCTACAAAGACACCAGTGAATGGCAGTACCGGTGACAGGACTATCAGTTCCATATTTCAGGATGGTCATGGCAATTTTCACACCTCCACCGTTTTCAGGTTAACATGTATTTTATATCTTCTCTTGCCATGTCTGGATGCCTCAACAATGCTCTGGCATATTACCAGATTAAAATAGACTTTAAGAAACAAGCTGTAACCAAAATCCTCAAACATAAAATAGCAACTTTTTCCTACACTAGGAAAAGCCTATTTTGAGGAAGACTGTGGTATTTATTGTAACACTATTTTCTGATGTAAAAGCAAGATAATATGTAATGAAACACCTTGCCTAGGAAGGGACAGGTTATTATCATAGCAGCGATGAATAGTTTAACACCTGACTTGCTATTTTAAACTATGAGAAAAGGCAGATCATCCTCTCTAAATTGAAAGAGATGAAGATCGTATCCTGCATTGTTGAACTTTCTCATGATGAATATGTAAACTAGCCTGACCACACCTCTTCCAACAATACTGACTAATATTACAGGACATTACAAAGGAATGGGTCCTGGTTACCTGAAGGAGCGCTTACGTCCATATACGCCCGCCCGCCCCCTGAGATCTGCGGGAGAGGCCCTTCTCCGGGAACCCTCCCTGAAGGAAATTAGGAGGGTAGGTACTCGGAGGAGGGCTTTCTCTGCGGTGGCGCCCAATCTATGGAATGCTCTCCCCAGAGAGGTCTGCCTGGTGCCGTCGTTATTTGCTTTTCGGCGCCAGGGAAAGACCTTTTTATTTAAACGTCATTTTAATTGTTAATATTATTTGCTTATTTTATCTGGCCAGGGCGACTTATTTTATATTGTTAATTTGTTTTATATTTTGAATGTATTATATTTTAATTTATGTTGTGAGCCGCCCCGAGGCTTCGGCGAATGGGGTGGCATAGAAATGTTTTAAATAAATAAATAAATAAATAAATACTAGGGATTTAGTTGAAGAAACAGTAGTTCTCTAAAAGTTTAAAATGCTTGGCTTACCGCTTTATATAAGCTAGACTAAGAAGGTGGTGTAGTTTCAGGTATCAAACAAAACAATCAGTGTGTTTCTTGGTTTCTTTAGCAGTCTTGCTGTATTCTTATGCGCCTGCCTGTTTTCTTGCCCATATTTTAACATTATTTCAAAATAAGTTAATCCCATGAGTGGAAAAGATCCCAGGGTGAAAGATAGCCAAAACAGAAAGGCTATCTTCAGGCCAAAGCATGTCTGCAACAGCGGTAGCATACGAGAAAGCCAATAGTGCTGGGGATGATGCCAGCATGTCAGAACGTGGAGTTTGCCAAAGAGGCAGATGTATTCACTCAGAGAAAAGCTTCCCCAATTTGTCATTTGGGACCTGTAAACTTTATCCAAGGATAAAACAAAATGTTATGTGAGGAATGTTCATGAGGCTAATTCATATAGATCCATTGATGATATGGTCCCTATGGTTGGCCGTGAGATAATGGAGAACCTTTTCTAGTGCAATGGGAAAATACTGGGCTTACAATCCCAACTTTTACATCAGCACCTTTGGGAACAGTTTATTGAACCATGAGTGAAACATGGATTGAGCAGAGTAGAAGCTTTAAAGAAATGTTATGTAATATACAATTTGGTTTGGTTTTAATTTACATACAATGCCCATATGGAATCAATGCTGTGAATTATGGTTTCATTATTATAACCTGCTTCTCTAACAGTTAAAGCAATAAGCCAGACTGGGTCTGGCTATGAGGTTTATATCTTGTGGTTGGCATTCTTCACAGCAACACCCAACTTTAGGAGACCATTTCTGAACATTGGAAATAGATATAGTGAAAATGCAGGGCACAGAATAGCCAACATATATACTGCAAATTTACATTAGAGATTTTAGTAGATAATACAAACAAATCTAGCTCAGAGTTCAGTAACACAATCCTCCTGTAGCTGCACCCTAATTCAAAAAGTTTATTTTATCTTATTTTTATTTTAGCACTGCACAGCCAAAAGGGTTTGGAACTTAATTCAGTAGGGGATTCATGTAATGGTAAGAATACTGGGTTGGGTCAATATTCAGCCTGTGGAACATCAGAATAAATGAGAATTTATCTCTGTCTATTTTCTCAGAGCAAGCAGGGGTGGGGAGAGGGGAATGAATCTCTCTGATTCAGCTACTATTGGAAAACCTTGAATGTCACGACTCTTTTTAAGGCAGCTGACGGCTCCCCATGATGTACTAGCAAAAGGTGTTGCTCAACCTGATATATCAATCAAAGAAAATGGCATAGAAATGCCCTGTTTGGCGTAGTTTCATTTATGGGCAAAGATCCCCTGTCAATTAGATCCTTAGGAAGTATCTCATTGCAGCCTTTCTTTCAGGCTGGGAGCCTTGCTGATAACAACATCTTTAATGTCCATCTTTTGTTACCTCTTATGTTCTGTTCTACTCCTTCATGTCTGGGACTTTGCTCCACCTGAATGGTAAGAAACACTTTTCGCCTGGATTTACTCTTATTTCACCTGAATTTTTTGTTTGATTTGTGAATACTTAAGAACCAGCATGAAGAGTATTGTTATCCTTTTCATAGACTCTGAATTTTTGTTTGCTATAGACTGGTTATCTTTATGTTTGATTCTGTGATAGCTAGCACTAATCATGGCTTTTGGATTTTTCTATGCTTCGACCAACATAACATAAAGATACTAAAGTGGTACTCTTGAACCTATGTTTTGTCTGTTGGATTTGTTAGGCCTTTAGCCATATAAAACAGAGGAAGCAATAAAGATTAAGTTTGACTGAATCTTTATATGTGTATTTACTTATGCTTTCTTCTAGAAGCTTCATCTTTTGTTGCCTGGGATGATTTATACCAAGAATTGTTGGAGACCCTTGCCCCCTATTTGGAATCATGGCAATTACACCAGGGAAACTAAGTTGCATTGAGATGGTTATAGTTAATGGCTTTTGAATGTTTTTGAATTAAATATTGAATTTATAACTAATTGATATTAGCTGAATGATTTCGGGAGAATTCCATCAATTAAGCTTTTTCTGTGAGAGTTAAGCAAGTGATCCTAGGAAAACAATTCAAATAAAACTAAATATAAAAGGCCTTAGTAGAAACTAATGAGGCTCCAGAGCAGGTTTTGAGTAGACCTAAAAACGAAAAGGACATGTATAGAAGTAGAAGGAAGGCCAGGCTACCACAGAAGAGTACAGACAGGTAGCACAGAAATGCAGAATGAAATCAGGCAGGCTAAAGCTGAGAATGAGATCAAGGTAGCAAGGAAGGCTCAAAGCAAAAAGAAAAAGGGAGGAAAACTTTTTTTCAGGTATGTGCACCATAAGACAGAGAAAAGAAGTGGTGGTTCAACTTCCCAACCAGGGGGGCAAATTAATAAGGCAGAAGTGCTCAGTTCTTAATTTGACTCATTCTTCTCACAAAATTCTATGCCCCCTCCCTTACTGCAAAAAAGAAGTACAAAATGAAGGGACAGGAATGAAGTTTAAGGTTCATCACCAAATAGTCAAAAAGCACCTAATTTAAGTGAATGAGTTCAAATCTCTGGTGCCTGATGAACAGCATCTAAGAGGAACTCGCAGAACCACTGTCTATTATTTTTGAGAAATCACGGAGGAGAAGTGAAGTGCCAGATAATTGGAAGAAGGATGATGTTGTCCCTATCTTCAAAAAGGGGCAAAGGAAGGATTCTGGGATCGACAGATCAGTTAGCCTGACATTAATCCCTGGAAAAATTCTGAAGCAGATATTAAATAAGTCAGTCTGTAAGACAAGGAAGACAATGGAATAACTGAAGACAAAGCAGCAGTGACTAAATTCCAACACTTATTTATCAAGAACAAATCTTGCCAAAGTAATTTGATCTCAGTTTTTGGTCCAATAACCTATGTCTTAGACTGTGAGAATGCTGGGAACATAATATATTTTGACTTCGGTAAAGCTTTTGATAAAAGTGCCCCATGACATTTTGATCAGCAGACTAGCTAAAAGTGGTCATTGAGTGGATCCACAGCTGGCTACAAAATAAGACTCAGAGAGAGATCCCTGTCATACTTTTCAAACAAGGGAGCAGTAAGGAGTGGGGTACCAGAGGGCTCAGTCCTGGGATCAGAGCTTTTAAATATTTTTATTAGTGACTTGAATAGGGAGATGCAGGGAATGCAGATCAAAGTTGCAGTTGACACAGAACTGGGTGAGATAGTGAATACTGTGCAAGACAGATGCAAAATGCAGAGGGATCCTGATAGGCTGGACAGGCACTGAGCTGCAAGTAACAGAATGAAATTCCACAGGGACAAATGCCAAATACTGTATTCAGCAAAACAGAACCAAGGGAAAGCCACTGTAGTGTCGTGGCTAGAATGTGGGACTGGGGATCTGGGAGCTGCAGGTTCTAGCCCTCACTCAGCCATGAAGTCACTGGAGGACACTGGGCCAGTCACTCATTCTCAGCCTAAGCAACCTTGCAAGGTTGTTGTTGAGTTACTTGAAAGGAAAAAATGGCTGGGCAGATACTTGGCTCAACAATACTACAAGTAAGAATCATCTTGGAATTGTTGTCAATCCCAAGCTGAATATGAGACATAAATGTGATGTGGCTTCCAAAAAAGCAAATGTTATTTTTGGTGGCATTAATAAAACTTCCAAATGATGTGAAGTACTGATTCCTCTACTAGTTAGGCTCCGTCCTGAATATTGTGTCCAGTTCTGGGCACCAGACTTCAAGAAGGGTGTAGTCAAGCTGGAGGGTGTCAAGAGAGAAGTGTCAAAAATTATCCAGAGTTTGGAAACAAGGGCCTATGAAGACAGATTGAAACTGGTTATGTTTGCCTAGAGAAGGAGAAATAAGACTGAGGGGAAATGTGATAGTGCTTTTCAAATACTTGAAAAGCTGTCCCAGAGGAGGGCCAGGATCTCTTCTCAACATGTCAAAGCACAGGATGTGGAGTAATAGGCTCAAGCCAGATTCTGGCTGGACATCAGGAAAAACCTCTTGACTGTTAGATCAGTACAGCAATGGAACCAATTATACAGGGAGGTTGTGGGCTGTCCCACACTGGAGGCATTCAGGGTGCAGCAAGACAGTCACCTATGGCAGATGCTTTAACTTGGGGGTCCTGCAATGAGCAGGGGGTTGGACTTGATGGCCTTATAGGTCTTTCCCAACTTTACTATTCTATGATTCACAGCTTTTCTGTTGTTTTGTGCTAGCTTGCCTGGGCTTTTTTGTACCAAAAGAGGGTGCAGAATACCCACTGCTGCCTGTGGAGAGATCCTGAAAGTCAATATTGTTCTCAGATTTCCTCCGGTTGTCCATTCCTACTAATGGGCAAAAGGAAGAACTGGAGTTCTACAATACTCAGCATTGCCTAGTTAAGCATGCTTGTTGTAACCTAGTGGAAGTTGCAGGATGGTTTTTCTGTTAACCATGGATAGGACTGCACCTTTAGACTGAAAATCTATGCATATTTACTTAGTAATAAGACCCAAAGAACTTAACATGGATCATTTCTGAGTAAACATGAATATGGATGTGCATGGTAGCATCATAGTGAGAAGAATTCATTAACAATGTTTCCAAAATTTGGTCTCCAGTATTATAAAACTGGAGTGGCTCATAACACCTTTATTTGTTAAACTTTTAGCTGCTCATGTATTGATCCTGTCAAAAGTGTGATGTCATTCATGAATTCAGTGTCACCAACTAAAAGTTAATGCAAGTTAAACAGCTTTATTGCTTCCCTTTTAAAAGGGGTCTCAAGACTGAAAGAAACAATAGCATCCTCACCTCTGCAAATATACATGCTCTGCAGACTGCACATGGCCACTTTTGCAAATTACCGGAAGTGTAAAGGTATATTTTGTATCCATGAACTCCCAATTCCATGTTCCTTTGTGTCTCGTAATGCACCATACCAGAGCTCATGCACTTCCCCACTTATTAAGGCAATGGGTGTGTCCCAGCTTCATGTGGAGCTTATCTATTTTCTCATTACACCTAGTTACACACTTCTTTTCACTGGTGGAAACATGTGGTGGGAGACAGAAGTGCAAGGCATGTTGTAGCGGAGCCCTGTGTCCACAGGTCTGAAGCATCAATATGTTTTGCTTAGTAGTGATGCTAGCTGCATATGCCAACCCCCTGAGGCTTCCATTTTACCTCCTGAGGCTTCTGTTCTACCTCTGAGCTTAGCTGCAGTTCTCACAGTAGCTGGAGGTGGTAGATAATTTTCTCAGCAATAATATGTTCATGCAAATTATGCCTATTATATTTTGGGGGGAATACTTCTTGAATGGCTAATTAAGACTGATTCATTTTAGAAAGTATTTGCTACCAAGCAGAAGAAAACTGCTAACCCAAACCTGAACCCAAACCCGAAACCTAACCCTAACCTGAACCCTAGCTGCATTGTTGAGAAGATCAACACTGCTGCCTGGATTTTTGGGCATTTCTTGGTGGTCTAACCATAGGACTATCAACATGGGTGCCTGTACTTCAAAAAGTATCATTACACCACCACTAACTTGAACTATGCCACAGTAAATTTGTTAGCTTTTAATGTGCCTATATTATCTACCTACGTTGCCTAGCCATCCCCTCACATTCTTTTTCTAGACTAAATCTTAAAACAACCATGTAAAGAAAGTCAAGACTATCCACTATATTGTACACGGTGAGAGGGGGAAAATGTGCCTAGAGAGTCCTGCAGGACTATTAATTAATACAAGTTAAACAAATAAATAAAATGTAGGCTGAGAATGGGTGACTAGCCGAAAGCCACCTATAAAATACATGGCAGCTGTGAGACTGAAACTGATGGCTTTCTGATTGTTAAATCAAACCTATGCACACCTATGCAGAAGTAGGTGCATTCATATTATCAAAAATATAGTGTGTGTGTGTGTGTGTGTGTGTGTGTGTGTTTCTCCTTATTATCCTGGAGACATCAACTTCACCTGGTTGTGGAAGCTCATGCGGTGTCTTAAGAATTTCTCTCTTCTCCAGGCTTTAGAAAAGAGCCCCAATATTTAATGTAGGGATGTTCAAGTGAAAAGATAAGCAAGTAGATCAAGCATATTAAACAACTTCCTTTAGTGCCTTGTGCTGTATACCAGCATAAGGAAGCAGAAGATACTGGTAGCATCTGCCTGGAGTTACTTGTGAGAGTAAATGAATGCTGTTGGTTCCTTGGAGCTCATATTTATCTGTTTGCTTGTTTATTGGATTCATATCTTGCATTTTTTTACTTGCAAAGAACTCAAAGCAGCTTACATTGTTCTCTTGCTGCTCTCAATCACAAGAACAACCCTGTCAGGTAGGTTGGGCTGAGAGTCTGTGAATGGCCAAAAGTCACCCAGTTGGCTCCATGGCTGAGTGGGGACTTGAACCCAGATTGCTGGAGTCTCAGTCCTGTACTCTTACCCACTGCCCTGCCCCTGCCCCCACATTTATTTTGCTTTTAGCTATCACTGTTGGAGCAGCGTTAAATACAAGCTGCTGCTGTTTTGTGACAACTAGCCATGGTCATATATGCTAGCAACACAGGATAAATTGGCCAAAAAACTCAGTGGATACTTCTCTTTCCAAGAGCTTACCATTGACAGTAATACAAAAGCCAACCGTTTCAGAACATTGGCACAAAATCAAGGATCAGAAACAACAAAAATCCAACTATTTAGAATGGATTTTGTTGTGCCTGTTTGTTTTTTAGGTATTTTAACTGAAGCGGAAGACACTATGTTTTAAAGTCAAGGACGACTGTCAAATGTGCAGAGGGATTACAACAGGCAGGAAAAATGTACACCATCATCATAAATTTTAAACATTTTATGATAAAAAGACAAGAGGAACAGCAGCGAGTCCCTGTGAGCTCAGCCCATACAGCAATTATTTCTGTAATAATACACTACATGTTTCTCCTTTACTGCTCTTGTGTGGATTACAAATGGAATTCAAATCTGAGCCGGGTAGACTTGGGAACATTGTACTAATATTCAGTTTAGAACCTGGCAGGAAAACCTACAGAGAATATAAGTCTCATTTAGATCCCTGGTTTCTTAAACAGGCAACAATAGCAAGAAAATGCAAAAGGCTCAAGAAAGCAAAGAACACAAGCTATGCTCGGTTTACTGTGGCTTCTCAGGATTAATTGCAAGGGGAATAACAGCTCCTTTTTTTCTCCCTCTACAGTGAAAGGGTTACAAATGTTGCTGTTTACAGAATCCTGGTATTACCTGTATTTGCATAAATTGCCAAGAAAGCTGAAAATTCCCAACCCTTTGATTTTCATAAAGTTTGGAAATAAACACATTTTCAGGAAGGAAATGATTGCACAGAAGGTGGGAAGGAGAGAGCGAGAGAGAGAGAGAGAGAGCACGAGGCAGAAATGCAGACTGTGTCCAATAGACAATATTTTGCTCCCACCAGTATGGACATTCTGAACATCAGACTGGGTCAATGCAACCAGTTATGTGCACTATTATTAATTTCATTTCTATACCACCTGGGCAGGTCACAAACACAAAATCACAATGTGCATAACATATAGGGAAAAAATTCACAGTGCAAAATTAGAAATCATTTCAATAAAGTGCTAGTTCTGTTAGTCAGTTGAAATAATGTTCCCATTATTAAATGCTTGGAAGTATTTTTGGCACAAGGCAGGCATCTCTTGTTGCCTCTTTCCAGGCCTCCCTTGCAAGAGGAACTCAGAGGAAGACCACGGATGTTGATCATATTATCTGGATAGGTTCAGGTGGGGAGAGACACTCTGTGAGATCCTGTGCTCCCATGCCAGGCAAGGCTTAATAGCTTAAAACCAGCATCTTGAAGAGAGTTCATAAATGTCCAGGCAATCAATACAAGTAGGCCAGAAATAACGTTATGAGCACAGAATTTGTGCTCCCAGCTGCCACATTTTGCAAGCAGTGCCATTACTGGACAGTCTTCAGGGGCAGCCCTATGCTGGCCCCAGTCTCCCTCTCCCCCCCAGTGATGCATGTGCATTGACCCTCCTTCTGACATGCAAATGCTACATTGCCATGTTCCTGCCCTAGTGTAGAAAGCTCTGCCACAGCCATCTGGATATCTCCAAAACTCTCATATTCCATATGAATGGTCTTGCTCCGTATGACTGACTTCCACACAATGCAATCCCTTGGGAAGGAAGGGATTAAATCCCATCTGCAAGTGCAAACTAGCCCTCCTCTGAGCTTCTCTGGGCCATGCACATGCAGTGGTGCAGCTTTTTAAGGTCAGGCCCATTTAGCAGTAAATGGGAATACTGCTCCTGCCCTTGGGAGACGTCCCACATGCATTACCTGCGAGCTCCCATAATCTTGACCACTGCTCATGGTGGTGAGGCTTTTGGGATATGTAGGTGAAAATATCTAGAGGACACCAAATTGCCCACCCCTGATTTAAGAAAACAAAACATTCTTCTTGTAGACAAATTCTGCAGAGGGTGCTGGCCAGTTTGCAACTTTTTGATTGACAACATGGTCCCTGGATTTAAGCCAATCGTTATCATTCCTTGTCACTCCATATGAACACATGCAGAGAAAGCACAGGAGGCGGAGAAAGAATTTGCCTTGGATTGCTCCCATTAACTTAAATTGTTTTCAGTTCTTCTCTTAATTCTGTTTTTAAATAAGGAAGTCATATCTCTTGGTACAATTGTTCATTGTTTCTTAAAAGCTGCACAATGGATTTCAAGCACTTCAGCGCTGTGAATTCTTTACTACATATTCCACAAGGAGAATAATCTAATTATGCGTTTTATATTTTAAACTGACTCTCTGAACCAAACTCAAATGCTGCTCTAGGACTTTGTGGTGGGGAATGACCTGGTCCCAAGTCCCTCAGCAGCCACATATTGAAAGCCATAATAGTACACAATTTCTCCTGTTCTAAAACATTGCACAGAAACTATGTTTCAGCATTCCCATTATAAAGCCATTTTCTTCCACAGGTAAAGTTGCTTATTGGCCACATGGACATTCTCATTTAAACAAGCCTCTTAACTCTCATATTGGGTGATTCTTAACCTATGGCTGGAAGAATTTTATTTCTGTGATTTATGATGTTTCCCATTATTCAGAAGCCTGGGAGAAGAAAGGTTGACAATACGTGTAATCAGCTGAGACTACCTTTGATTTTGCTCAGATGGTCAAATTATCAAGCTTAAATTAAATACGTATTGAAGGTGAGGACACCAAATGATACCTACAATGGGGGAGAAAGATGCATCTATTTTTGTTTTCAGAAATTTTGTTTCTCACCTCTCTTGATTTGTTTATCACCTCTCACCTAAATTAAAACCTGAAATATTCCCATAATTTCAGAAGACTGTTAATAATACAGAGTTGAAGTCAGGCTCAGGAAATATACAAAATTGCCTGCATTTGTAGGAATTGGGCAGTACTTGGTTCAATATAAAGACAGAGCCTACAGAAAACAAAGACCTACCCTCCATAATAAGAACAACCACTACAGGGAGCACTTTGTAATTTATGATGATGGCTGTTTCCACTTGTTATTGTTCTGAAACAGCCATCAACACTAGGTTAGATTTTGGACATTCCTCTCCATATTTTTCTTCACTTCTCATGCAGGGCAGGCATGATCAGGAAGTAGCTCAGAACCTACTGGCTGATCTCTGGATGCTGTGCATTAGATGATCCCAAATATCCAATGGCTTCTTCTGCAGCAACCAGATGGCATTCCACCCTGTTATCAACACTTTCTTTTAAATCCCATGATGTATTTACTTGATTGTGGGATTAAATCAGTTATAACAGTATGTCTACAGGTTGGAATGCCTCCAATGGATCATAAAAACAATATATTGGCTTAGGAAACTTCTGGACTAACACTTTTTTGTTTTGCTTTTTTCGTCTTCAAATTTTTGTTCTTTTAAATTAATGGCAGTGTTGATAATTGCATTTCTAATGTGTTAAAATCAGTACAAATTATTGATGCAAACTTTAACCATTGATCCTTCCATTATTTTGGAAGCGTTGCCAGCTTGTGAAAACTGCACACAAACACTGGTATGCATATATAGAAAATTGCTGCAATAGCAGAGTATGATGTCCAACGGAGAGACAAAACTATGACGCTTCAAAGAACATTTACTGATGGATATGCCATTGTTCACATCACAGAGATAGAAACCGGACCTTATCTTGTGATGACCTAGAGTTATAGGTAATAAAAAGGAACTATATAGAAGGATAGATTTTGTACATTTGTCACATATCTGCAGCAATACAGATATATTAACCAAGATGATATGAAATAGTATGCCCATGCTTCCAAAAGTCAATATGTATAAGCCAAGGAATATGCCTGATATATGTAGCAAGTCAGAATTGCTAGCTCAAATAACATACTAACATTTCTGGTTTATTTATTTGTTTGTTTAGTTTCCATGCCATCCAATAGCTGACACTCTCATGCTGGCAGGAAGCAATATGAGAGCAAATGGCCTCCCTGGGAATCTGCTTTATACTCTATTGTGAACCCTTTGGATAACTAACCTGGGTCACGGTGCGAAGCTACATGGCTACTTAGAGTCTCGTATCACCAGCATGTGAGATATTCCCAAGAAACATTTGTGCATGGGGAAAAAACCCTTTCAATACTGCAAGTGCCATCAGAAAATTTCATGGTGCAAGGATTCAGGAGAAAACCAGTCCTCTGTGCAGAGGACAACACAATTTTCATCTTGTGCGAAGTCCAGCGTTGTGCGTCTTCAGGGCTGGGCCAAGACATTTTGTGGTCAGAAGCAGGGACAATGCTTCAAAAGGTCTTGTTGCCATTCAGGCTCAAATTGCCGCTTCCATCCCCACCCCTCAAGTCACATCACCGGCTGCAGACGTGCCCATATTTATTTCCTCTGCCCACGTTTGTTTCTGTGGAGCCAGCATTGCACGCTGGAGTGTGGCCACATTTTTTTTCAGTGTAGAATCATTAGAGAGATAGTAACTTAAACAGCAAGCATACGATTCAAAGATAAGTTATTTCTCAAAACAAATTTGGTCTGAAAATCTAAAATTGCTAGTTTAGAGTCTCCTCTTAGGAGAGATAATTTAAAGCAGAGTTTCACATTAACTCCAAAGAAATGTATTTCATTCTCAATGAGAATGATTGACATCCCTGAGATTCTTCTTCAGAATTCCCTGCTGCGTTTAAAACAACAAACCCAGTAGCATTTATTCTTCACTTGTAAAGTCTGTCTAAATCCTGTCATGTCTACTCATATACTTCATTGTTTACAATGTATCTACTTCAAAAAAAAAAAAAATCCTCCCTTGGCAAGAACAGCTTTTACAGAGCTTCTTGCTTTTGCAATAAACTTCAAATGTTTTTCACCTGCTCCTTTTTCTTTTGTTCTCATCTCCTTTGCTTCCTTGTAACTGGTCTTTGGCTAGGCTTTAAAAGGACACAGAAAGTTTCATCTATGCTATTATAAATTGCAAGAGTTTTTTTATCCCCATACTGCTCAGGCAGAACATTTTGTAAACATATATCATTTTGATTCCAGCATTTTAAAGATATATAACCCATGACTGAGCCAAAACAAGATCAAAAGTGATGACTGACATTTATACATAACTAGTGATGGGCAAATGTATCCCAAGTGAATTTATTATTTCCTAGGAAAGTAACAACTTTGTCTGTGTGATCTTGGATAGAAATTCCAAGATTGTGAGGTTTTGCATATGTGCAATACCAATCTGCATCTTCTGAGCTGCAAATGGGAATCGTGGAAGCAACATCATGTTATCCAGCACGGCATGAAGTATTCCTTCCTTGTGGTGGGTCACCAGTGATCTCAAAGACTCCATTGTACTTCTCCACTATGGTTGCCATTTGTTTCTACGGCAAATTAAAGTGTTGTTCTTGGAGTCACAGCTGTTCTTAGAGTCACAGTAAACTTTACCCTTACCTAGGCTGGGTCAACTCTCACGGATATGTTTTATTTGGGGTATCTGTGCAAATTGTTTCTGCAAGACCCAGAGACGCAGCAGATACCCCAAGGTGTCTGCAATAGACAGAACTTTCTTCCTCTTGCCTTCTACCTAACATACTAAACCAGACATTCCAATATCTTCTTTTTAGTTTTTGCTCAGCATGAAAAAACTGTCACACAAATGCATGGCTGCAAGTGACTGGGCATTATTCCTTTATGGCTACCTAGATTTATCTAGCTAAACTTGTGTAATGCATATTGGCATTCAAGATTTCTTCTTTAACATCTTGCAAAGAGGGGTGATTATATTAAAGACAACAACCAAGAATTCTTTAGAAATAGAACTACAGTTTATTTTTTTTATAGAGTGAATACAACAGAATGTTGAGTCTCTCTCTCTCTCTCTCTCTCTCTCTGTGTGTGTGTGTGTGTGTGTGTGTGTGTGTGTGTGATGCTGATGCTGATGCTGATGCTGATGCTGGTGGACACTTTGAGTAGTGGAAGCAGAGCAAGAGAATGGACAGATGGTTGCTGGCCAGAAGAAATGAGCATGCAGGCACTGAATGGGAAATGAATGGGCAGGTGACTTTATATCTTTTTGTCTCATTCTCCAAGTTCCTTTTCCAGCCACTCCATTCCACCATTTCTTTCGCCTGTTCTTCAGTTGCCCCCCATCCCCAACAGCCAGTCAGCATTCACACTTTGTCCTTATTTTTACCTTTTTTATCCTGTCCCCAAATCTGTGTACCTCTGCAAACACTTGAAGTTGCCCCTGATGGCATTTGAGTTAGTGCTTTTTTCTCTTAATCACTGATAGCAGAGAATTGAATCCTAATTAGAATGAATGATATGTGTCACTTCTGAACTCCATTTTTTAAAAAGTGGGATTCCAAGGTTTTTGTTGGTCAGATGCATTTGACATGTAAAGTAGTCAGTAAGATTCTTTTATATATCTGCCTATTCTCCAGCAGAGATAACTTGAACAACATAATGGAAGGTTTTAGAAACCTGAAGATAATTCATCTTCAACTCAAGATACTGGCAAATGGGAAAGTAAGGTGGAGGAATATTGACCCCGATCTTCTGTTCTGCTTATCTGGAAGAAAAATAATGAAGAAGAACTTCATGAATAGAGAGTCATGCTAATTCTTTTTATTAGACCATCAGAAGAGGTTTCCATTCCACTATTCAGAGGGAAGGTGCAAGAAAATGTTAGCAGAGGACATGCATTTCATTGAAATTGCAAAGGAATTAACAGCATTTACTCTCGTTACTTAGTATGTCTCATAATGGAGTTCTCAGAGCTTCTGAGGTATAAGCACATCTTGTCTGAACCATGGGAAGGGCCCTCCTTTCTTCAGACCTGGTCACAATATCTGGCACCCTTAAGATCCCACTGATCTGGCAGGGTCCTCCACTGATGCCTTTCCTGGGTTTCTCTGTGGCTGTGTCTGGGAGCTGCCATTTTAATTTCCCACAATGATCACATTAGGTTACTGGAAAAGTTTAAATGATGGCTAGAATGGAGCTCTAAATGATAGCTGGAATGGAGCTCCATGGAGAACCTGAAGTTCTATGGAATGAAGGGATATGCCTGCCATTGTCAGAGGAGTCCCCTAGGGAAATTTCAGCATAAGAGGGGAACTTCCAGTGGACATTTTGTCTAGTGATCTCTCAAATAGTGCTGTATTACACATCTTCTCTTAAAAATGCCCATTACCCATCGAAACTCTGAAAGTAGCAATAAATATTTGGGTGATAGAAGAGAAAAAGGTATATGTAGGTGCATGCATGCACACACACGTACCAGAAATTACGAGAAATTCTTGAAACAGGGAAATGTCACAAATGAAATAGGAATGCTAATACAATAGCATATCAGTTATTTTGTATAAGGCATCATCATATGTAAGACAGTAAACAATTTTCCATGTTGTTTGGAAAGAAGGAAGACAGATCCTTTTGATGCCTTTTTGCCAGTTCTAATCTGCAATGATGATTCTGGCTTCACAGACAGTTTCTGAGTAGTTAGAAGACTTGCTTAACATTTATGGTACATTTTTAGCCTTTCTTAATACCAAGTTGCTGGCAGTCTGCACTTCAGTGAATAATGCACTTGATTCAATTTCACTCACTCATTGCGATGTAAGTATCTGATAGAATATCATCTCCTGCCTTGTTAGAGTTTGACATTTCAGTTTTACTAAGCTCACTCTCAGAAGCAGAAAAGCAATTCATAGAAAGAGCTCTTCACAGTAAGAAGATTTCAACCTAAAGAGCCAGACCTGCTCTGACTTTACAATATTTTCATACAGGTAGGAAATGTAGGAAATATTACACTGGAATGGATCTGGTCCTCCATCACTTACATGGTGCTGATGAATTGTCTTGCAATGCTTCTAAAGACTGACTAGGGGAAAGAATGTATTATCAATCATACGTTCTCTGATCCAGGTCATTCTTCTAAGTCAAGCTAGCATCATACACTTCTACCATGGCAGCACAATTATATCATGGAATTTTATTCCTAGAAGTTGTGCAATTCATTTATTTTCAACACAAACAAGTCAAACCATGTACAATTCCCCAAACCACTCATCCTGTTTTTTGTCTCCTACATTGCCACATTATCATTTATTGTATTTGTATGTGTTAAATTTGTTTAAAGGCTTCCTGTTAGCATTGCACTCTCTCTCAAAGGCACTGGGCTCCTCTTGCAACTTCCTAGAAGTACTTTGAGCTGCCTGTTACCAACTTCTTTCAGATCTTTCATCAAATAGCCTTCATTTTTTGCATTGCACAAGAAAACTTTTTAATGGGAGTTCTGCAAGAGTAAATCTTCAGGACTAGTCCTATAGCCTCCAGCCACCACGCAATGGATCCTGTTCCATGTCTGTAAACAAGGCTCTAGGCTCAGGTGAAGATCTGACTGTGGACACCCCATGCCCAGGCACTTCCCACATGGCATAGGAAGTGCCAAAGTGATTCCACCAGATCCCAAAACCTCCCAGCCCCCACTCCTGTACCCAACAAAGAGGTCACATTTGACAGGCTCAGAGGACCGTCACATTGTAAAGGTGGAGATGGAGGCTAAAACAGCTCTTGTTGCACCTTCTTCCCTGTTGGCAAGAGCCTAGCATGACTGTGGATTGATTGTGGCTTTGGGAATGGGGGCCTGCATCATTTGGGCCAGGTGCCCATAGCACTGAAAGCAAGGAAGGAGGACAAGAAGACGGTAGGTTCAAATTCATAATAAAAATGGTTCTAAGGCAGCTACTTTTACATTCCACTACAAAAACATTCATTATCATGGTATTATATTTATAAAAATGGAACCAGCTAGACATTTATGAATGGAAAGAGTGCATTCCTTACATTTCTGAATAGGAAGGCGATCTAGAGGAAGATCAGGTGAGGAAGGCAGGCTATTTTCATGGATTCCAAAGGGTTCTGTGCTTCTGGGGCAAAATGTCAAGGGCACAATAGATTGTAGGGAGGAACTGACAGGCAATCATTGATAGTTATCTTCCTTCTGCTGGTGGAAGCATTGATGAACAGAAGTCCACTCAGGCATTGCTCCTGCCAGTGGAAGCCAACTCAGGATCCTAACTAATCACTTCACTTTCTTTTCAACAAATTAATTCAGTTTCACTTACCTCTTCTCTTGCCAAGTGAAGACACAGTTCATAAAGAGCTCTTAAATCCATGTACACTAGAACTTTAATAAAGAGCTCAAAGCAGCTGCATCTTGGATTTTGCTTGGGTCATAGACATTGAATTACAAGTAGGACACAACTTTCAGCCTTTGTGTTGACGCTCCAGCATTTGTAGGGTTGTTTCTTGTCTGCAACAGTTTGTGCCTTTTTGAAAATCAATCCCTAGGCACTTAAGATACTAATTTTGTTACAGGCTCATAAAGTCTTTTTTCTCCTTGACTGCACTCATTCTCAGATAAAACCGAATCAATACAAATATTGGCTGCTTAGATTTCATGACGAGCTTTGAACAGGAACAATGAGCATATGAACATAAAGGAGCTTATTCAGAAGATACTTGACTCACTGCCAAGAATGCTCCCCTCCAGCTATGTCATATGGTTGGAACAAGATGAGTTCTGGGTTGAGATTGTCCAAAGTGGCCAGGGACTTTGGGCGAGTTTCGTTTGGAATAAATGTGTCTCATTGAAGCTAGCTCTAAAACACAGCAGGATCATCAGGAAAATGCATATTAAAAGAAAAGATTTTAATCTCAGTTTCCCTGGTTTCTGCATCAAATAGTAGCAGAGTCTTCATTTGACTTTCCTTCTTCTTTCCTGCAGAAATATAAATGTTCTTGATTTCTTTTAGAATGAATAACATAGTGCAATCTTTGTTTACGTTATGCAATTTTGGACAAGTATTTATGTATTTATTTATTTTTTGATTTATATCCTGCCTTTTTCCTACAAAGGGCTCAAGGCAGCTTACATCATTCTCCTCCTCCATCTTATCCCCACAACAACAACCCTGTGAGGTAGGTTGGGCTGAGAGTCTGTGGCTGGCCCAAAGTCACCCAGTTGGCTCCATGGCTGAGCGGGGACTAGAACCCAGATCGTCTGAGTCCCAGTCCCAGGCTCTTAACCACGACGCCACACTGGCTCTCCTACACCACACTGATGTATGTATCAGTATAGCATTGTATTCAAAATCGTTGCATTGCTGCCAGGTTTGGATTGGTGGACAAGCTGAGTGCATCAAGAAAAGGCTAACAGGAAAGGAATTGTCTGAATCACATGCACACATGTGCGTGTGCACACATACACACACACTACAACGAAAAAGAATAAAAGAGAGAAAAGTAATAACTTTAGTCAGAGCTCATGTGATATTGTTGCTAGTATGTAAGATCTGTTAAATCTGGGTTCAAATTCTACTGTCCCTAAATGCAACGGATGGACTTGACAATCATAAGGGCTCTGGGCCTGTTTAGGATGGAAAAGACTGTACAAAGTAAGATAGTATGCAATACTAATGAGTAACAGTGTAATATTTGAAACTAAAATAACACAAAAGGACTCTGTAAGTAATGGCTGACACGTAGGTGAAATTTTTCTGGATTTCACTGTAGTCCCTTCAGGCAGTCATGAAGCAGAACAGTTATTCATGTATATAATTTATAACCAGTTTTTCTCTGTTAAGAAGTACTCAAGTTGGCTTACAGGTTTTGCTTAAGAGATATCAAGCAATACAATAAAAACATTCAAAGAAGAGCATGTTGTGTCACCTTGCTGAGTTGTTCAGAGCAGATGGCAGGATCCTGGCTCTACTGAAGAGCTGCTCCTAGTCAGAGTAGACAAAAAGAGCAAGATGCACAAAGGGTTTGACTTGCGTAAAAGGCCACAAAAGTACCTACGTTTCTGGAAGTGCAATGGCATTTATGGCTCAGCAGACATGTATAGGATGGAGCTCTAAGGTGGCTTTCTATTATGTTTTTGAGGTTGTTTTACATAGAAAAGTGGGAATTCTTCAAATAAAATTTGTCACTCAATATGGAGTTTCCTCTTCAAGTTTCATATATTACCTATCCTCTACCTATTTATTGTAGAGAAAGGCAATGTATTTTTCCCCACAGTGGTTAAAAAGATACAGTCCATAATTTACATACATAGCTCAAGAAATAATGAACCATGTCAAAGACTCCTTGTAAAATATGGCTGCACAGGACCCCCTGAACTCAGAGGATTGTGGGCATCCAGTGGAAAGCAAGTTCTGCCTGAACGCTCCTTCACCTCCAAAAGACTCGGATGGCCAATTTCAGATTTAGCCCTGCTCATGAGGAGGAAGGACTGATGCAGTACCAGGATGCCTCTCTCCCCCATGCCAGAATGGCCCTATCACGTCAGCTCCAAAGTCACACGTGTCATTTTAGTGTTACAACAAGGATAGGAAAAAGTGTGCTGGCTGTGAGGGCCGAGGCAGGGCAGAACACAGCTATAGTCCCAGCCTCGGTCTCAGAATTGTTGTCTTCTCAAGGTCATAGATGTGGCTCTGAAGTTTGCTGTCTCTTAGCACGAAGTCCTCATAGGACTGCACATTTAGTAAGCCTGTTCCCTCACACACAACTTCCACTGGCTCAAGAAGACATGATGTATCATACTTTGAAAACAGTGTAAAGAGAGCGTACAAACATACCAAATTATGAATTTCAAGGGAGCTGCCACTGAAGGAAGGCTGCTGGATTGCAGCCAAATTTAATTTCTTTGACACTTTTTCAGGGGAAAAATGGTGGCCATCATAACCCAATGCTTCCCTGGTTTTCAGTAGGCTGAAGTTCTAAACACGCTTGCAATGGAGGAAATTCCACAGGGTGCAGTGCAACCTTTTTCTGAGTGCGAAGGCACCTCACAGGATTGGGAGGTTAACTCCAAGATGCATTTCAGTCTTGGTGTTTATTGAGTCAGTGATAAAGAACTACGTTCGGGCTATATGTCATTTCAGTCTCCCAATCTATGACGATCAAAATTTCCATTAATAACGTTATTACTATTTATTTATGTTAAGTTCGTAGTAGATAGAAAATCCACTGGAAACTGTGATTAAAATAGATGACTACATTATCATAAAGATCAACAAAAATTACTGTAAAATGGATGAACAATTCATCAGCGCCACGGATTATAGTAACTTGCATATGCACTAATGCAATGCTTTCAGCAATACAACATCTGCTCTTTTATTCGTGTTTTAGATGCAACACATTTATTTCGTGAGAAATTATACTACATTCATCCAAAATAGTTAATAATATGAAACAGGAATACAAAACTATTTTTTTTGCCTTCATTATACTGACATTTGGGCTTGATTTATATTATTCTGCTGTAGAAAAAAAATCAAATACTGTATCTGATATGGCTTCTCACATGACCTGGTGGAAGTTTGTTTCCACTCCTGCCATCCTCTTTTTCCCCTGCCATCAGAATTTTACCTTACTGAGAGACCTTTGGTTCAGTCTTTCTCCTGGGGTGCAAAGGAACTCAGAAAAGAGGGGCAGAGTGAAGGCTAGGGAATGAGGATGAAATTTGGAAACCAGGAAAATATGCATAGCTACTAATCATAATGGTTAAAAGTCTAGCAAGTCTCCAAAGTATAAAGCTCTGATGCTTCATTCGGAAGTTGCTTTGGTCCTACTGGCATCAGCAGTAAGCCTGCTCCACCTCAGGAACCAACAAACATGGAAGGAAGTGGCATGTTTCTGCCTGGGCTCCAGACTTTGTCCTCATCTGCTGCACATCTCTAAATGTGCACTGTCTATATTATTCATGCAAAAACAATGATACATCTTGTGGCACCTTAAAGACTAACACATTTTATTATGTGATAAGTTTTCATGGATCAGACTGCACTTCATCAGATGTACAATTCATCAGATTTGTTTTCATGGATCAGACTGCACTTCATCAGATGCTTGCAGACTTTAGCTTTCTGGGAGTAGGAATTTAGGGATTCTTTGTCAATTTTCTTTTCAAGGGTTGAGTACTCACATCTGTGACTGAGCTTTATCCTCCAGAGTTCTGTGTTAACCAACTGAGAACTAAAGACAGGAATACTACATGACTTGGCTTTATCACTGAGCTCTACCCTTGCTCTGGCAGTGTAATCACTCTGGGAGTCTCTAAAGCATATGAGAATCTTTGGAATGCTCTCCTTGGGAAATATGTATGACCACTGCTTGGCTGACCTTCAAGAGGATTTGAAAGACTTAACTTAAATCTTACAGATCTGTTCTAGTCTGCTTTTGATTAATTTTAGCTTGATATACTTGCTATCTGCTGGTACTGCTGTTTTATTTGCAATATCTTATTTGCTCTTTTATTGAATTATGTACTGAATTTTATTTTTAGAATTTGTTTAATTTTTTAAAATTAAATTGGAAGTCATTTAGTGAGAGTTTTTACTTTGAAGACTGAGCTATGAATCTAATAATTGTCTTCATCTTAGTCTGGATCCCATGAAAGCCCAGGAGGCAAATCCCGCTAAGCTCACAAGTGCCTATTCTAGTTGTTTAAAGAAGCAGCAGTTGGGAGCCCAGTGCTTTCCCTATTGCCCTAGGCTCCAAAAACACCAGCCTCTTTTTTACAATGTAGATCTTTATTAGCACTTCATAACTAGAAAGACAATGCAGTCTTAAAAGCCACTTAGCAAGCTGAACAATGTTGCTTGTTGCTAGTCCTGAAGTCCTGTCTGACCCGACCCATTGAGACCCCATGGACAACACTCCTCCAGGCCTTTCTGTCCTCCACCATCCCCCGGAGTCCACTCAAGCTCGCACCAACTGCTTCAGTGACTCCATCTAGCCACCTCATTCTCTGCCGACCCCTTCTTCTTTTGCCATCTATTGTTCCCAGCGTTAGGCTCTTCTCCAGTGAGCCCTTCCTTCTCATTAGGTGGTCAAAGTATTTGAGTTTCATCTTCAGGATCTAAGCTGAACAATAGACTCTTCTTACTAAACAGTGAGTGAGTGTTGACTCCAGACTGGGAACTTCTCCCCAATCCTCCGTTTTATTCATGCTATAGGCTTCACCCGTAGGGTGGTTTTGCTGGTGGAGGGCTAGCCAGCAAAACCTACACAAGCCTGCTAGCTGGATAACTCCTCTGCCTCAGTGCCTTGTCACAGGGTCAGACCTGGGCAAGGCAATTATTCTCCTTCTCCTCTGTTCCAAACCAGGCCTGCTCTCATGGTCAGCCTAGGAAACTGCTCAAGGACCTTGATCGAGCTTCAAAAGATCCTGCCTCCCCTTGATCCTTCTGCCCTCCCATTGTCCCTTCCTTGGAGTCCTCTTCTTAGGAATCTGATAACACAGGCCCTTGGAAAGTCTATGAAGAGTGAGTCCCTGGGCCACTCTCTACATTTTCTCAAATACCAGGATGAAGCCAATTACAGATGACAGCATGGAAAAGATTGTGAGTAAAAAAAGAATCAGGGGAACCAGCAGAGCAGAAAGATGGACATAGTAGTAATTCCATAATGTAAATAAGGATTCAATACTTGGTTCCATGGCCTCAATGTACATAATCACCTGAACTGAGAGTCTATGTCCCAGTCAAGGAATGGCAGGAATCTCTGCTGCCTCCATGCCTTACACCACCCATTTTCTCTTGATGGCAATTTTGGCCATCTAGATATAGTGAGGCAGAGGGCAAAAGGAGGTCTGGATGCTGATAGGAATCAGTCCTCAGACCCAGCCTTCTTCCTCCACACCACACAGTGTGGCCCCAGGCTCAGTTACAACCTGAGGAAGAATTATGGTTAGGGTTAGAATAGCAGTGTGTGTTGAATTAAATGTAATGATTAGGTCTATTGATAATTGATTTCATATATTATTATATATTTAGAAACAGAAACAAAGTGAGTCAGAAGGGGTTCCCGGGCCATCTAGTCTGACCCCAAGTTCCACTCTTTTCTTGAACAGCCTCACTGATGGGGCCTCAACCACCTCCCTTGGAAGCCCATTCCATATCCTAGGGATCCTAACCATCAGGAAGTGTTTCCTGACATCCAACCTGATGCCTGGTTCCTTAAGCAATGCCCCACTGGAACACATCCTGTCCTTCACTGCAAGAAAGGACAGGTCATGGCCCTCCTCCCCATGACATCCCCTCACATACCTAAAAGTCGCTAAAAGATCCCTTCAAAGTTTCCTGCAGCATTTCCAACCTGGTACCTTCCAGATGCGTTGAATTACAAATCATCATCCACAGCTAGCAGGGTGGCCCTGCTGGCTGGGGATGATGATACGAGTCATAATTGAACACTTCTTTGGGATACCAAGTTGGTGAAGGCTGACATGAACACGCATTTTATATTCAGTTTCCATAATTTCTTGCATAATCTGTATGAATACTTTAGCAATCTGTCAGCAACACATGACAAAGTGACATATTATATCTCTGTATCTCTAGACTAAAAGCACTCATATTTGCATAGGCTTTTGCAAAGCAACTGTTGGATTGATGAGATTCTAATTGAGCTCACCATATGTATACATTAAATGAACTATGTTCCAAGTATCAAATAATGTATGAATCATAATTATTGAAAGGAATGAAAATTGAACATCTGTATGTTCAGTTATTAAAAGGAATGCAAAGTGAACATTCATTTCAGTGTGATGGGAGAGATGCAAAGCTGCTGAGGAGAAGAGTGAGGAGTTTGCAGCAAGCAAGACTTTATCACGTTATAGAGTACGGATATGGTCAATTGATCAAAAGTGAAGATCAGGGGAAGGAAGACCAGGGATACAATGTATGCCCTAAGAATCCTAAGAAAGGGATGTTATTAAGGCTGAAACCACAGTAAGAAGGAAATAGTAACCTCCTTCTAAGGATGTTCTGGGGCAAAGAAAAAGTGGACTAATTAAGAAAATACAGCAGTACATCCAGAAATCTACCCATTCGTATTGAATGTTAGAGAGCTATTCTCTTTGTACAAGTTGGCTTGGGAGTTTTCCTGTTGTTTTCTTATCAGAAGAGAACAGGAGCTCCCTCCAGCATTGCCTACAACACTTGAAGAAACTATTCTGTATAACGTTCTCTCCAGGACCCAACTTGTAATCACTTTTACCACATACAGAACTCTTGCAAATATGAATTCCCTCTTCATATTCGCAGAGAATGACAGATTTCCCATGGCCAAAGGGTTTGATCTTCTCAGCAAAAGAATAAAAAATATGTGTTTCTCAAAGCACTAAAGCATGTGCTTTGCTCACCTCTACTGCTTTGCTTGTAAGGAACATAATTATGAGTTTGCTTTTGGTGCATCATGGAAACGAATTTTGATTTAGAGGATCATTTTCAAGAGCAAAACACTATTTTTGACATTGAAAGTTATCCCTTTTAGATACATACTTAAAATGAAGCTGATAAACAAGTATTTGCTGGATTGAAGTATTTGGTAGAAAGGAAGATTAAGCCACATAGGCATGGTAAATATCATCTTAACAAGTTAGATGTTTCTAAATCAAATATCACCTAGTCTGGACTTTGGTAAAGCACATTTTGCAATAAGTTCCAAATACTTTCAGTATATGGATGCACTATTTATGGCAGACAGCTGTCTTCAGTTTGTTCCATTACCATCGTATTTCTCACACATTTCTAGGTATAAATAAAGCAGATACTCTCAACATGATATGACAGGGGTCTTCTTTGAACCAAGCTTCTGGAGGAGAAAAAAGGAAGCTTATTCAGAAAGCAGCATAGATATGTTCATATTTCTGCCTATGAATTTGATGGAACATTTCAAGTTTCCTGTTCCATAGAACATGCCACGCCATGAGAAATGCAAGACACCCCAGCCTTTGAGGCGGAATGTCAAGCTCTGTCTCTTTTCTACACTTCTAGTGCCTCCTTATAGAAGTCCTTGGTGGGGTAGCCATGGAAATTGCCTGTGCCAACCTGCCAACCAAGCACATGCCCACTCTGCCCACAGTGTGTCTCTTTGAGAAAGAACCTATTCAGAACAAGTCACTTGCAGCCTGAAAAACACCTTGACATGCTATATCAACCGTTAGGTAAATAACTGGCACAGCTCTCCAGAGAGTCTGGTGAAGCCTCACCTGTGTGTTTTATGAGTGACCAGTTGCTCCCAAGAGTTGTCCACCACAGTACCACAGGGCTCAGGCCACAAGCAGCTCCCATGGTTGGGGATGGGTGGAACAATACTCAATTCGCTGCCATTTCTCCAGCTGAGGCAGGGATATCACTTCACCTCATCAGAAGACTGGCAGTGCGAAGCATCCTTTTATAAAAAGGTAAAGGTAAAGCTGGGGGAGCCACCGTTTGTCCGCAGACAGTTTCCGTGGTCATGTGGCCAGCATGACTAAAAACCAAAGTGCACGGAATGCTGCTACCTTCCCACCGAAGAGGTACATATTTATCTACTTGCATTTATATGCTTTTGAAATGCAAGGTTGGCAGGAGCTGGGAGAAAGCACGGGAGTTCACCCCGTCATGCAGTTTCGAACTGTCAACCTTTCGATCAACCAGCCTAGCAGCTCAGCAGTTTAACCACTGTTGTGGTTAATCAACAGCAAATAAAGCAAAGGACAGAATGGCCAAAGGTTGGACAGTCCACATGGAAATGTAAAATCCTCTATAGCATAGTGTCTCTGGTTCCAGTTCTGCAAGAAAATACAGTCCTCCGGTGCACCCTAGGCCTGTGCATGTTTATGTCCTTTCAAGTCATGTACCTTCTTAGAGATTCAGGTTTCATGTATTGACAAATACAGATTAAAATGATTTTATGCACATTTAGGTATGAATGTGCACAAGAACTGCACATAGAAATAAAACAGAATATATTTTGACTGATTAAGGCATGCTGGCAGATGTCCAATAAAAAGTTTGTTTCAGTGCTGTGGAGTGCTTTTTTATGCCTTGCACATAGAAAATGAACATAAAATCTTACAATCAAAAGTTCAGATTAGATTATTCATCATAGAACAAATATATTGGTTGGAAAATAATAAATCTGTATTTGTTTCGGTAGACTTGAAATCATTAAAAAGCTCAGACCGATGGCTATTTCATGCATTTATTTGAGCTTGTTAAAGGTATCCAAGCAGAATGTGATGAGGTGACTTTTTCATGAATATGATGCATTTCAGAGGATACACAGATCTGAACTGAACAACTTAGAAAGTCAAGATCCTAATTAATTTCTCATGGAAATGGCTCACTTACCCTTTTAGGGACTTTTTCAGTGCAGTTACGGTGATGTTAGAAGAATGGAGGCAGAGGTGTCCCTGATCTTCTACCAAGTCTTGAAGTCTGGGAAAAAAACTGAAACCATCAGTCATTGTCTTAAAATCCCTCTGCACCATTTCATCTGTACCTGCTTGTCAATAGATGCTGATCTTAACTGGCACTGACACTTTTCTAAGTAAAGGCTTGTCTTACAATGAAACAAATAGGAAAGTATTAAAGTTTCACAGAAGTTTAATTCCAAAGCTAGCCAAGCTTCGTATCAATCTGTCTACATATCTACATGTAGAGAGAGAATGCAGCAATTCCATCCACAGATGAAATACTACATTTCAGTATTTAATCTAATTTTCATAATACATCAAAAAGATGTTTAAGGTTAAGACTTCGGTTATGATTTTTTTAAATTCAAAGCATCTGTTG
Organism: Varanus komodoensis; assembly: GCF_004798865.1. Classification (NCBI taxonomy): domain Eukaryota; kingdom Metazoa; phylum Chordata; class Lepidosauria; order Squamata; family Varanidae; genus Varanus; species Varanus komodoensis. The sequence continues at coordinate 1,564,257 of NW_025336236.1, forward strand.
GTTTCAATTGAAAACGCTGATCATGAATCGGAAATAACTTCAGTAGGCAGCTAAACTGAATCAGAAATATTAAAGGTGAAACACAAAGCAGGACTCTGATCAGTTTTTCCCAGATCTGTGTTGTTGTTTTTCCTTGCACACAAGTAGTAGTCAGTGAAGGGCAGGCTGCTTTAGAAAGAATGGACTTTAGAAAGAATGGACTGTAGCTATATTGCACAGATTTTGTAATGGCACTTGCACAACATATGCAGCAAAGTCACATTCATATTCATATGGAAGTTTCATTGTATGGAAGTTTACTTCCTAGTATGCTTACATTTTCAACCTCAGATTGTTATAAAAATGACCTCTTTAGTAAATATTCTTCAGACCTTCCTACTTCAAGAAGTGTGATTAGCTCCCACTGTGACTATTTTTAAGCATAAGTTTATGGGCAATTCTATGGCCCCTAGACATTGAGGATAATTCAAATTTCCATATTTGAGGACAGAGCTCTGACCTGGGAACTGGGAATCCATGCTCCCCTCCCCTCCCCTGCCCTCCCCTGCCCTGCCCTCTCCCCCTTGCAGCCAGTGCAGAAAGAACTGAGGCAGCTCCCTCTGCAAGGTCAGAGCTGAGACTGTCAACAAACACGCATGTTGAATGCTGAGTCTCTAAAATAACTCGGTTGCATCAAAGCAGAACTTTTTCTGTGAAGGGCCTTTGAACACAGGCAAGTCAATCAGGGTCCAGGGGTGCAATGAGGGTGAGCAGCACTGCATAGCTCTTTATCCCTCTGCATGGCTCTTTATCCCTCTGTCCCACCTATTAGAGGTACAGCCCAGAAGGAAAGATGGCAGTGCTTGGACAGTTGGATAATGTACAACACTCAGCAGACAGCAGCATGTGGGCCCTAGTCTACAGCATCTCCCATTCCTGAAATAGTATATGCTGGAAATGATCATTAGGTTGTGGATTAGTGAATGGAGATAGCCATATAAATGAATATTCAGATCCTTTCTGAACTCTGTAAAGGTTTGTGACATTCGGTCATGAATGTCCCAGTCTTCATACTTTGGATATTTTACAATAATGGGAGATAGGAAGCTGCCCTGGGCTTAAGGTGTTTCCAGATGAGGCTCTTTTCCTGCAATCACTTTCCTTCAAACATAGAATTTTAGTTTAGTGTGGCTGTTCATCCAACTTCTTGGCCTTCAGTTTGTAGGTGTTATGGTCAGCCTGGAGTGGACCCTCTCAGCAAATCGAACTGATTCTAACTTGACCAGGTCCAAAAGGAGAAAAAACTCCATTTCTCAGTCCCTTGCATGCCTTTGCTAAAGGACACAACACCTAGAGGCTGAAATATCCTCTTTAGAAGAGGGCCCTCCTGCTAACCAAAAGCCTTCATCTAGTTTGAGTCTCCCACTTGTGGAGAAAAGTCCATGTCAGTCTGCAGGATCTGACCCTCCCACCCCATTGTTTGCACAGGGATGGAGGCCTAGCAGTGAACACTCTGCTCTCCTATGGCATGGCCTCATTCTAGAGTTTCTGCTCCCAAATCCGACTCAGTGCCTGAACTTAAAGCTCCCTTCAGAGTGGGGAAGATTGTGCAATAGCAAGGGATTGTGGAACTTGTATTCTGTAGCATCCTCATTAACAATTCCTAGCACATATAAGCCTCATAATATCAGTGTAATGGTGTTCAACATTTTAACAAGAGTACAGTTCCTGTAGCAACACAGTAGAGAATACATTGCCCTGCATCACTAGCAGAAACCTAAGCCTGTCCAAGCTGGGGTTTGCAACAGATGGATTGACCTGGATGAGACCATGTCAAATAATTACTCAGCAGAGCCTTCTTTTTCCAATATGGTTCCCAGTTGCCTGTATCAATGAGACTCGCACAAGTCCATATAGCAATGTCACATTGCAGATACCTGACTAGAAAAATTACTCCACTGTAAAACTTTAACTGAAATCTATCTTTTGCTGCTTTCCTGGATTAACATGAAGACTTTTGACTTATTGAACACATTAGACTACTGTGCTAGGAGACTGATTATTTTTTATATTCCTTCTTCTTATAAATGAATTCCTGTGATGATTTGGAAGAATGCAGCTTTAAAATGAAAATGATTTATAGCAAACAGTGCTCTGAAAAATTCAAAGACTGACTGATTAGAGAGTTAGCACTCTTTTTGGTATTTCTAGAAAAGGGCTGTTTTCAAATGCAGTTTTAAGGGAAATAGGCACATTTGAGGCACATCCTGCCAGCTGAGGTATTCTCATTTTATCCATAAATATTACCTCCTCACGCAGGGTGAAAAGGTTCATATTTTGTAATGATCAGTAATATGATTGTTGGAAACCACTTTTTCCTTTTCTTCTTCTTCTTTTACATCCTGCTTCTGTTATATATGGAGTACATCCTACAGTAAGAAGAACACAATTGGTTTGTGCCATTTGGCTGATGCTGCTTCTCTATCCTATACTGATGCCCTGTTCAGCGTGTACACATGTGAACACTGTTCTAGTCAGAACAACAGCAACTGTTCTAAACAGCTGTTTTCATAGGGAGTACTGGACTGGATTTAATCCTCCTTTCTGCCAAACAGTTCATTGGGGCCTTGCAAATTCTCTAACAGGCTTAAGTGTGTGCACAGTTGGATCAAAGCAATAATGTCTAGTGTTATTTAAATATACAAAATTATATTTTGTAATGCCTTTTTTCTATTATTGCACAGGACAGATTTTGTACTCTGCCATGATTCTCCAGAAATAAAATGTGCCCAGTGTTGTTCCAATTAAAAAAAAATTAGGACATTCCTATCTCTTGTTGGTCTTCATTAAAGAAAAAAAAAACATGAATATTTCATAGGCAATTATGTTTTTCTTTTATGTTCTTAATAATGCTGTGATGGAGAGAAGAAAAAGAAGTGGTTGTATGACATTGTGAGAAAGGAGGAATTTATGCCTCACTTCCTCCCAGAGTAAAACATGTACATATATTCTGTATAGGTATAGCTCAGTAAAATTTCCAGAAGCCATTGTAGGTTATATACTACTGGGAGCAATTTTTAGCTGGCATCCAACCCTTCTCTGCATTGGTCCTCTTTGTGTGCAGATGAGTCAGGTGCAAATGTATATTATGTTGCCTCTATGCCACTATCATTAGCTGGTGCAATGGCTTTTCTTGGGGGTCCCATGTGCCAGCTAATGCTGCTGGTGCAGTGCTAGAGGTCCCTCATGGTAGTGCAACATAAGTTAGATTAGTGCTCATAGCAACTTGGATACTGCCATTTGCATGTCCCTTGAGGGATGCTTGAGGATTTTGTTGTATTTGCATTTTTAGAAGAACAAGCCTGATTCATATATCCATAAGAAGTCAATCAGAACATGGTTATCCTTCACTTATGCATATCTTGTACTTTGCGTTATAGTTTTCATCTAAAACAGAAGTATGAAAATCTGTATAAAATGTCTTTTTTAGGCTTAAATGCAACAAAATGTACATTATAGATATAATTAATTCATAAAAATGAATATACATATATATGTATATATAGTAACCAAAATATTCATATTTTGAAGGCAATAATAACCTACATTGCAGAACAGCCTACCTGACTTGTGATCTACCAAATCAACACAGTCCGCCAGCCATACATGTATATGCAGGATGATGGTGTACCAAGAACTCAACTCTCCAGGTTTGGGTTTGGTTGCTGTTTGTTGGTTTGGGGGTTTGTTCCATTGCACCAGGCAAGAAATGGTACTGGCTTTGCGCACTTGCAGGCTATATTAGCTTGTTGTTGGTTGGCTATATTTGGCTTAGTGGATCAAAACTTGTACAAACCTGTCATAGAATGTCACATTCAGGAAGAAAAAAGGACTGCAGATCCCCAAGATAGGAAAAATGCAGAGAAAGTGAGCACAGCCCCCGGGGAAAGGCTCAAACTCTTCATACTTTCTGTAACACATTCTGAATTATAGATCAATTCATTGTACACATCTCAGGAGACCTCAGCAGTGAAAAAGACTTAAGGCTAGCTATCACTGGATGTTCCTGGACACTGGTAACCTGTCAACCTCAGTCCATTCTCTGATGTCTTCCTAGCTGAACTACTGCAATGCTTTCTACATGATGTTTCCTCTGAAGATGGTCTGAGGGCTGAGGCTGATGCAGGATGCTGCTATCTCTGTGCTGACAGGGACAGTGAGATGTAAGTTTTGAAATTTCTTCACTGGTTGCCACTGAGCTATTCACCCAATTCAAGGTGTTCATTCCAGGACATAAACCTCTAAATGACTCAGGGCCCAGGTATTTTAAGGGCTGCCTTCTCTAAGGCCAGCTACCCTGGGGTTTAAGAGCAGCCATGGAGGTCTTGATTGCAGTGTCCTTGAGGAATGTGGTCTGAGGAATCACCACATGTGGCCAGCCATTTTTAGTAACTGCATCTCAGCTACAGCACTTTCTTCAGCTGTCCTCCATGCTATTGTCATTTAAGAACCAATTAAATAACTATTTGTTTGGGCAACTTTGGGTATAAGCATGTGTGCAGTCTGTTCTTTGATTTTAGAGCTGTGATTTTAATGACACTTATAGGCGTAATGTTTTTTTCTAGATGTTATTTGCCAACATTCCTTTTTGTGAGGAAGGATAGGATATAAATCAGCATCATTATGATTGTCTTACCCTTATGTGGACCTTACTGAACTACCAAAGAACACTCATTGCAGGTGTGGGGCTCAGAAGAAGAGAAGAAGAAAAGTATTGTCCCAATCCAAAATAAGTTAGTCACATTACAGCCCTATGAAAATTAGTGGGGTATATAAACAACTAATTTGTCTTTAGTTGAATGGGACTTAGCATAACCAGCTTTTTCTGGATTCCTCTGAAAACTGAACTACCCCTTCTTTGAATCCGCCATTTTCACTGCTCCTAGGTGGCTACACAGGTTAGCCCCTTAAAAGCATTTATGCATGTGTACCCCATGTAAAACAGCATTTGGGGCTGCAACTTTTCAATGATTCTGTTAATGAGAGCTTAAATTTCAGTTAAATCCTGTTACTGGGAGAGTTCCTCAGATAACATGGAGACACGCATATGATTGCTTTGTAAAATCTTGACATGACTTTGAAACACTACTTTGAAAAATACCTGAATTATCACTGGGGGGCAGCAGCTGAGTCCTTTGCTTTCTCGTCTCAACTGCCACTCAAGACTGCTCTCTCAACTGCCACTCTTACCAGTTGGGGTGTTTGAACACACTCAGCATGAAACGATATCTCAAGAATATGTATTGACTCAAATGCATGGCAGATTGCTAAGAAATAGCATGTTAATTTTTTATAACATCATACATACTTGACTGCATATGATTGAAAATACCATAGGAAAGTGGAGTTCTGAAAATCATGTTGAATCACTGCTGCTCCTATCATGAGTGATCCATAACCTCACAAAAGGATAGAAAGCAATGTACATTAAAGTGCCTCAGTTGCTCTTTTGCAATGCCTTTTTGACTAATTGTTCTAATTAGATTTGAATTATACTGAAAAAGTCAGGTCCTTTAGCTGTTTGTTAGGCTAATGTGAACTTAGAAGCGTGTACTGCAATACTCCTGTTTTCAGATTGCTGCTTTATGTTGGACACATGCATGTGTACGCTCACACACACTTTCCTAAGGGGACAACTGCTGCTTTTTTGAAGGATGAATCCTTCTGTGAGATATGTCACAATGTTTGAGTCCCCAAATTAAATGTGGAATCAAATGCATATTATTATTAGAATATACACAGTTTGCCAGCTGCCAGGCTCATGGTTTCTGACTAAATTCAATATTATCACCTTTTAGATGAAGGATGGATGAGAAATTTGCCCCCATTTTTGGATGAGAAATTTGCCCCATTATTTTTTAATGGATTTATCAAGTTTATACCTCTTGAAGCCAAATGTGGATCCAAACACAATCGTAGTCAAAATTCCATTCTGAGCATGAACTGTATTCCAGAAAGGGACCACAGGTTCATACTTCCAACCTTGCATAACATTTCAAAATGCACACAAAAATAATACATTGCTATGAATATTACAGAAGAGTATGCATTTCCACAAAAGGTTTAAGAACACTCCTCAAATTCGATACATAAATGAGAGAGACTGAACTTGACTGCAGAACCTGGTTTTCTTGGTGAAGCCAAGATTAACAGTTCCATCCCTATTTTGGAGATTCTGTTTTAAAGGGAAAAGAACAACAATGAATCCTTTCAACTAAAATTTTGGGGGTAAGGCTTGTATGAAAGAAGGGGCTAAATTCACCTTCCAAACATTGGGAATTTCTAGCTAATGACATCAACCCCTGCTGTGTTTACCTTCCCTCTCTCTCTCCCTTTTAAAAATGTTGCTTTGCCATCATACTAGTGGAAGCAGCGTCCCTGTAGCTGTCATGTTTACCCACAAGACCATTTTAGATGATTGTTCATTATGACATCGTGTCTTTCCAGGAGAGTATTGTGAAAGGTCATGACAGCTACCAGAGCTTGGTTGCCAATAGGAGCTTGGCCACTAGCAAATAATATAAAACCAAGTCAACAAATGAGCAAGATGCCAGTCCAACTGATGTAGAAGCATGTGTGCTGTGTGACTGTTTTATTTCAGAAACATTGGTGGAACGAATGAAATTGTCAGAGAAACATAAAAATAGTCCCATGAAAATTCAGGACAAATATTCTGTTCAGCTGAGGTGAACAGGGATGTTTGCTTCTGAAGCATATGCTTGACCAAGACAAGCACAGAGGTTTGCTTTCCGGAGGTTTGCTTTCCGGTGTGGTAAAAATATGTGGTTATATTTAGACCACAGTTTTGACACTTGGCTTAGCTTTCTAAGGACATAGACCCTGATCAAATAGTTTGCAAAAACTGTGGCACAAACCTAGCTTGTAAAAGAAGCCCTGCTTCTGCTTGTCACCTGTTTATTAGGTAGAAGGGAAGGAAAGTGAAACACTGAGCAATCCCAAAGCCTGGTCATTCTGCTTAGCTTCTTGTTTTCTGCTTTTTTTTCCCAGGGTTTTGTCTGTGCATCTCTGACTGCCAGACTTGATTTAGAGAATATGAACTGGGAAGCTGCAAGCTGTCTAGCCCTTGATTGTTTATGCTGGATGTCAAAAATGTTGCTAGTCCTTTCCTTCTCATTCCTAGGATCAGTTTGGGTAGGTTGCACCTAATGAAATAACTGAAATACCCCACTCACATAAGTACATTTCAAAGTGGTGCTTGTTACAACTAGATTATTTTTTTAAAGCCATGGGAGATAAGAGGACTTAGAAATGTTTTGGTCCCTAGGTGAACAACAAGGTACATATATAAAAGAATAAAATAAAGAAAACCTCCAGGAACATTTTATAGACCCCTTAGTGTGCTAAGAGAATGTTGATATTGCCCTGGATTTAAGCTGCTTCAGAGCTTGAAAACACTCTTTTGATGTTTCATGAATATTCATGAGCTCCTGGACAAATGCAGCAGTAAAATCACATTACATTCTCTGCCTGCCTTGATAGTATGATTTGCTGACAATTGCCTTCGCTACCTGGCCATAAAGCATCCAGCATAATTTTGACATTGCGCGCATAATAAATCATAATAGCACTTCCATAGAATTTCCTCTGTGTGGTAAGAAACAGCTCCTCCCAGGCCATTTCTTGCCAACATGTTTTCAACTTCATTTACATATAAAGTATCTCACCACACATTCTCTTGAGCTAGTTTAAACAAATTACTGGAAAGCTTCCAAAGTATGAAACAGAAGGTTCTTTTTCTCCTCCCCACCCCCTTTTATTAATGTCTGATACAAAAAGAATCATGGAATTATTTCCCATTTAGGTTCATACCAGTTGTTCAGATACAAACGGAACTGTTCCACTCATTCCAAGCAAGGATGTGCCCAGTAACGACTACATAATTTTAATAATATCTTTTAGAAAACGAAAGCAAATGAGATAGTTAGTCCAAACTCAGATCCACCTGTGAAAACCAGAACACATCCTTAATATCATGTGTACCCTCTAGCCCTGTAGAATTTGACAGAAACATAGGAATATCACCATACCCTTAACAGATACATATAATTTGTTCCATGAGGGCAGCTCTATAAGATGAGGTTAGGTATGGCACCCCATGTCAAAAATAGGGATATCAGTGCATCAGCACACAACCTTTTTGGTGCTAAGCATCAAATCTAATGTTGCCAGATCATCTGTGTGGTACATGTCTGTGTAGCAGGTACACATCATGTTTGTACACATACACACACTGAGGTGGAGGGGACACACATGAACATGCTGAGGTAGGCTAAGGGATGTATGCACACCCACACTGGAGTCACTGATGGTGGGAGATAGCGGCAGCTTCTTCTGAGTTCCAGTGACCCTGAACTCTGGAGGGTTCTATTGTTGGAATGACTCTGAGTATCATTCTCATTTATTTATTTATTTATTTGAATATTTCTTATCTATTATCTTTCCTCAGGGACCAGAAATATTGGAATGGATTTTCATGGCAGTGCTGTGTCACCATGATGGCAGGTGGAGGGCAACATCATGGACTGCCAGAAATGGCTTTGAAGGGCATATGCAGCCTATAAGATGCACTTTTTCACACTTAGTACAGTGCATGACAGTTCAGGATAATCACCTTCTGATTAATTAGTGGAATCCAATGTTTCATGGAAGAAAAACTTCTTAGAAGAGAGGGCTTTTTCTTCAATGGGAAAACAGTCCTTCAATTCTGCTTTTCTTATTGAACCTCTCCATTCATGGAGTGAAAAGTTTCCTAGTTTAAGACCAAAGTAGAGCAAAACAAGATGGAATCTGTTCCAAACACTGAAAAATGGAAGATGCTACAGTCACATAAACTAATAATAATCATGGGCTTAAATGAACATCTCTTTTGATAACAGAATCAATATTACAAGTACTGGTGTTCGTAATTCAATCTTATTTTCTGCCCTAGTATTACAGAAATCGTTTTAGAAGAGAATCACCAACGTTTGAACCAGATCAGTTTCTGGAAAGTATGTTTGTTGAAGGTCACTTTAGTATAATATGATTAGCTTTGCATTATTAATCTGCTTTTAAAAAATATTGTTGGTGCTGTAAGCTCTAGGAATAGGCCAGGATATAAATCAAAATGGCTGAAATGAAATATGTTGCAAGGTTCCCCTTGCTTAAATATTCTGCTGACAATGTGATATCACATACTGCAATAATGTTTATATTCCAGTTATTAGGTCTTTAACAAATAAGAAGTTATCAAAAGAATAAACAGCCCATCTTCTTGGGTTTTTGTAAATTTACATACCAACAAAACATGCACACATCATTCTTACCCTTTTCTCATTATAAAATTGTGTGTGTATGTATGTTTGTGAATAGGATACATGACACAATATTTTGGCAATTATTTCAAGTGCTGAATGGATATGGTTAACCACCTGGAGACATTGTGGAGGAATAAATATGAAAACCTGGAAAAACTCAATATAAATTTACACAGCTTTTTGCTATGTAGAACACCTTTTTTTCTTCATGGCTTTGTCTGCTAAGAGTTTCAAACACTGTTTTAGAACCAAAGGGAATTTTGAATAAATGACAAGAGGAAAGCAAGAAGTAAAACAGAGGCACCAAACCTTGGACAGAACAAGGGCCTTCGTATTTAATACAAGGAATTCAGCAGCCAGAATCTGAAATGGTGTGAGATGGGTGGTGAATCTGTGTAGGTATGGACCAAGAAATGTTAAAATTATTAATTGTACTGCGAAATAAATGTGTTCCTCTGTCTTTTAGTCACTAAATTTGCTCCTTGCATTTCAGTTTAAGCTATAGACAATTGTCAGCCCAGTGGCCTCAAGGTCACAGCTGGAGTTCACTACATTTGGTAAAATCTCCCTAAAGCAGATAGCAAGAACTATGAGCCAAACTAATATACCTGTTCATGCATTCCAAATGAAAATATTTGTATTGTAAGGAGAAAAAATACACCTAAGCTTGATATTCTGCCTGTAAGTATACTGATGAAACTGGATATGAAACTTGCTGACAAAAACCCCATATGCAAAAGCAGGTGTCACATTTTTAGGGTACTATTAAAAGGATGTGCTTGTATTCCCTGAAGCATCCAGGTGTTCCTAATTGAAGAACGTGCAAATTGAAGATTTACTAAGGATAGGTGCACTGGGTTACAGTTTCCTAAGGATAGGTGCACTGGGTTACATGGAAGGGGCATCCTATTCTTTTCAGTAAAGGACTGATTTGCTCCCCAAGCCCTCATCGTTATTCTGGGCAATTCATATGAAAGTGGCATCAATCTGAGAGGCTTTTCTAGATAAGGAACCAGAAATATTTTGGAAGGATACCTGCAGTGGCTAGGCAGTTAGGATTTTTGAGAATCCATCTCAGGATCCTTTTAAAATAGTGAAATATGGCAGAATTGGAAAGAAAGCTTTTTTCATTGTAGGGAAGGAATGAATTACTATTTGAGAATGAGAAAGGACTTTGCAATCATGAACAAATAAAACGAGGAGCCGCCTCACCCAGAGAGCCTAACTGCCTTCATGCTTGAACTACTGAACATTTTTACAACTGAGAAATGGAAACTGAGGGGGATGTTCACAATCCCTCCCTCAGGGATTGCAAATCTCTGGTACACATGCTTTATGATAAGAGAGTGGGCATGTCAGTCACTCAACCTCCCCACTTCCTCCCCTCGCTTCCATTCCCCAAAACATTTATAAAGAAATAAAAACTAAAGGCAGTATATTTGGTACTCTTGTTGTTGTTGATAGTTGAGAAGTGGTGTCCATCCCATTGTGACCCCATGGACAAAACTCCCCCAGGCCTTCCTGTCCTCCACCATCCCCCAGAGTCCACTTAAGCTCACTCCGACTGCTTCAGTGACTCCATCTGGCCACCTCATTCTCTGCCGTCCCCTTCTTCTTTCGCTGTCGATTGTTCCCAGAATTAGGCTCATCTCCAGTAAGTCCTTCCTTCTCATTAGGTGGCCAAAGTATCTGAGTTTCATCTTTAGTATCTGGCCTTCTAAAGAGCAGTCAGGGTTGATCTCCTCTAAGACTGACTGGTTTGATCTCCTTGCAGTCCAAGGGACTCGCAGGAGTCTCCTCCAGCACCACAATTCAAAGGGCTCAATTCTTTGGCGTTCCGCCTTCCTTATGGTCCAGCTTTCACAGCCATACATTTGGTAGCCATACATTTGGTACTGTCTTCCTTTCCAAGGCTGAAATCACAGATTAAGCTCCCTGTGGAGTCCAGCATCAGTTCTGATCACTTCACAGGAAAGTCTTCTGATCACTTCAGGAAGAACAGAAATTGTGCAGCAAAAGCTTGGCTCAGAATTTTGCCATGTATGATTTGTTGGTGGAATTGAGATGGTTAAAAATGCACTCAGAAATAAAGTTTGATGAAATAAGTAACAGTTTACTTTATGATTTAATTCTCAACTCTTAGATTCTCTGAAATTTCTCATCAAGCACTTACAGATTTGACCTACAAGAACTTGGCAATGGTCTTGTTTGTTCGTGTTGGCAGCAAGTTCATAAATTGTTCATAAATGAGAAAGTAATAATCCACTAACATGAAGTTACGGCATTTACCTTTGATGGATGAATTGACAAAACAAGCCTATTCATTGCTTGATGGTATTTTCCAGATGATTTTTGCATTATTGTTAATTTGAAAAAGCTCTTTCTTAATTGATAGTAATATTTTGATGTATGCATGTTGCTTTTGAGCCTTTTTGTATTTAAATTTTCTTTCTGTTTATTTAAATTTTCATGTTATTTTGGTTATACTTTGGGAAAACATTACATCAAAGCATCATTTAAAAATACTGAGATGGAAAAAGAACTAGCAAACTTATCTGACACATCAATAAAGCAGACCTGAAATCTGGCTCATTCCCTAGAGATTCTTTCCATTGTATTCATGAGATTTTGCTACCTTAACAATGCTACAAATTATACTGCTGTGTAAAATCACAGGAACTAACTTTTTGCATCACTCAAACATGTAACAGTTATGGAGAAGTCAAGCAGTTTTTCAAAATTAATAAACTTGAGATGGGCAGTGTTTGTGCCTGGTAGAGATGGAGAGAAAGACATCCTCTTGTGATTAACTGATATGAAGAGTCTCCACAGGCGACGGAAGAGCAGTATTTGCTTTTGGGCTCAAACAGATCCTTTGTGCACTCACCTTGAGGCAATGTATATCACTATCATTTTGACAAGTATTTTCCTGGAGGCACTGGGTTTGCTACTGTTGCCTTGCATGGCCGTCTGTTGGCCAAAATCACAATTTCATTAAAACAAAGCTGACCTTTTCAATCATCATCTCCTTAATTTTTGTCAGCAGCTGGACACATTTTGCACTGGAAAAAAATGAAACTAAGTTTTTGTGCAGTCCAAATGTAGGCTTTAATAAGAAACAAGAGTTTTTTGTTTTTTCCTGAAAGAAATAGGTAAGAACATGAGATAATAGAATATCAAGATGATTAGTGTCCCTTTCAGTCTTCATAACCTCATGCTAAACTCATGCTATTGGGAAAAACTGACTGACAAATCAAAAGCATTTTTAACTCAGATACATACCAAGACTAAGTATAGGCACACAATAGTAGTTCATAGGAGAAGATCACAGGAATGTGCAATGTGCCATAAGTGGTGTCTCACTACACTTATCGCATCAAAGTTTCCTTTATTGAAAAGACAGTTGGAATGTCAGCATCTGAGATTGGATGAGATGAGCAATGTTGCTTGGAGGAATCTGGGAAAATTATTTATCTGCGCTCACACTTTACTGTGACTTTGGTACCATGCTGTCATTTATTCATCCAGACAAACACTGATGCCCTAGGACCACTTAGGGGAAGCATATTGTGATAGCTAAAGAGGTACTCACTTTCTGACTCAACCAAGAGCCAGTTTCTGATCATAGAGAGAAGAAGGGTGGAAGATCCCTGATCATTATTCCATATTTTGGACTGAAAGACAGTCCACAAGCAAGACTTTTCACTAATGCAGAAAGATCTTCCGTGACCAAGAACCATACATGCATGAAGATGTGCTTGGCTGCTGCAGGCCCAGCTGTAGTATTGCAAGCCTCTTACTGCAACAAAAATGATCAAGGGGCTGGAGCTACTCCCCTGTGGGAAGTGACCACAAAAACTGGAAGTGTTTAGCTAAGAAAAAAGATGAGTAAGGAGGGATATGATAGAGGTGTTTAAAATAATACATGGTGTGGAGGAAGTGGAGAAAAAGACTTACCCAGGATCAACCCATTGGTGACAAAGATAAGACAAAGCACTTCTTTACTTGATAGTTAAGCTATGGAATTCACTTCCACGGAAAGTGATAAAGGTCATCAATTTGAAAGGCTTTAAAAAGGGATTGGATATGTTTATAGATGACAAGGAGGAAGCTAAGGCTATCAATGACTACTAGCCTTGCTGGATATGTGTGACCTCCTTTGCCAGAGGTGTCCTGCCTGCATACCCCAGTTGCTGAGGAGCTTGGACAGGAGAAGGTCTTGCACCCATCCTGACTGAACAGTCTTGCGAGCAGCTGATCTGCCACTGTGTGTACTGAGTACTAGACTAGACAACTATACAAGGGTTGCTGGGCGCAAGTAACTGCACCCAGCAACCCTTTTCTTCCACAGCCTCAGGGTTCACTAGCACCTGGAAAATACTGATTCCTAAATGCCAATTTTGTAATGACATTTACCATTGCATACATTTTGTCGGTTCCCACCACAAGACAACACCTGTGTAGCTTCAATCAATGTATTTCTGAGCCTGTCTCTGTCACTTTATACAATGTGCTACAAACATTCTGTCAGGGAATTGGAATCATATATTGGAAGTCCATCTCAGTCCTATCTATCAATGCTGAAATGTTATAAGAGAAAACAGATGTTAACTTATTCACAGCTACTTTTTCATGAAACAACTACATGTTCAGAATCCATTTCTTTGCATTGCCATAAAAGTGCAGGAGAAACTTTTAATGCTAGTTTTTCTTTGGTGTTAACTAGTTATTTTTCCCCACAAAGAAACCTGTGCAGTTTCCACAGGTGTCAAAGTTGACAGCTGGAGTGCTTTGATGCTTTCAGTGTGATGGGGTTGTTCTAGATGGTTTTGAATCGTCTCATAACTGTAAATACTCTCACAGTTTTTGCAGTGCTGGTGAGGAGTGACTGAGAAAAAAAACATGTCAGGAAACTTGAAATATGTTCTACACCTAACATAGTTTCAGCCATTCTGATGAAAATGTTCAAAGGTGTTGTCTTTTGGACTGTAATAGATTAATTTAGAAGGATTAATTAAAAACACCCTCATGACTTGACACTCCACCAGATAGGGTTGGTCAAGGCTTAATGGTTTCAACATCTCCAGCAACCGTATGAGCTTTGTCAGTTTTGTCCCAATTGTTGGTAGAGTTGGGGGCATTTGAGAGCATTATTAGTGTAATAGGAGGAACTGTATGGATATCTCAAGGTCTAAGGTTCATCAGCAGGTGCAATCAGAGCTTGGCTCTGAATTATCTGTTAGAAGCTGGCGCATGAGGTATCTCAGGTAGTGGAGCTGCTTTAGTTGATGCAGTACCACTTGTTGGATGGTACAAGTCAGCATTGCAGAGAGTTTGCTTTTGACCAACAGTCCTACACTGATTTTATTTTTTCATTCTAATAAAATGGATTTACCAAAGTTACTTTTTAGCTAAGAAAGGGTTTAACAACTGATTGACCATATGGGTTAAAAGAAAATTACATGACTACTTTTTTCCTTTGGTCTAACTATATCCCAACACAGCAGACTTTATACTTGTCCTAGCCTTCAAAGCTCCTTACAAAGGTAACATGGTTTAGTGAAAGCTGGGCATCACGCTAGCAAGACAACTTCTTCTTCAGCTACTGCCCCCAGCAGCTTCTGATCTCCTTGACAGCCCTTGAGCAGACTTCCCGTCTCAGACCTTCGGCAAAATGTTGGCTGGGTGACAGAGTTCTCTCTACTCCCTTTTAGCAGACATCTCAACTTGGTATTGGCTAACTCACTTGCATCTATTATCTGCAATGCTGTAGAAGAGATGTGAGGCAGGGCAAACATAGCCTCCGGAACAATATCAGTCAAGATAATACAAAACAAATTGAGGCTGAGTTTGTCCTTCCTTAGAAAGGGATTGTTGCATTTCAGTGTGTTCTGGGACAAGTGTTTTATCAAATAAAAACTAAACTCCCACCAGTATTGAGAATCAGGTGCAGGTTTACAACTTCTTGATTTATTCCTGTGGGGAGGTTCTCAAATCCGTTAATTATACTAATGCGTGGGAGGAAAATCAACCAATTCTTCATTACAATCCCTCACCTTTCATTACCCTACCATGGGATCCATCTGGGAAGGGTAAAAATGGCTTTGTTCAAGTAGTCGTGGAACAGAAACAGTGAACAGGGAAGGCAGGCATCCCATTCCTACCACTTGCCTTGCCCTACAAAGATCTGCCACACTAACTCTAGTGTTAGGAGACCAGCACTAAGGAACTCTATATTTCTCTGGTAACATCCAGTAGTAGCACGATCTTTTCAAATATAACAAGTTTTACATTTAACAAATGTAAAACGGTTATTTATATTGTTAAAAACATTCACAATGGCTAGGTGCCAGGCTTTGATGACACTCATAAGGGAACTGGCAACCACTTCAGAAACAACATGATGTTCAGCTACCCTCCTCTTTCACAATTCGTTCAGCAGCCTTTCCATTTGCAAGAGAGGACAGAAGGGCTCATTCTACCAGCTCTGCTGAGAGCTCGCAAAAGTGCCCTTTCTTCCTTTGCTTTCTGATTTGTTTCTACTCAAACTGGTCAATATAAGCACTACAATGTTACATTAAGAATTAGTGCCCGTTTCGCTCTTCCCTCCTTACTCCCTTTTATATCATGACTCCTCAGTGGTGAGTTTCTATGTAGCTGCTGTCTTAATTTTAATCTGTGCACAGTGTTTCAGATGCTTTATGAATGATAAATAATGAATGCATTATCATATATCTTCTAGCTTACCGAACACCCTACTGCTCATGTGATCGGCCAATCTACTCACAAGAGGGATTCACCATGAGTAGGATAAGGCTATGCATGAAAACTCCAATCTCCTATTCAGCTTCTGCAAATAGAAATTTCCTCAAGCCCAGCCTGTCCTGATCAGAAAAGAGTCTACTTCATCTTCTGCAAATATGCTTGCTTCACATTACACTGCCCACATGAATACACTGCATGCATGAGCAATTATTTGCAAGGGTAATGGCCAAAGTACACATCACATCTAGTTCTATGATTATGTTTCCTGACAGGCTTTTTAAAATGCAAAGCAGCCACAGGTTTGTTTGGTCCATTTTTTGATAAGGCCTGACCAAAAAAATCACACCTCTGCTCTACTTTAAAGCATCCTTTCACATTAAAAAAGAGGAGGAGGAAGGAAGAAGGCAGAAAAGCAGTCCTAGAATGAAACTAGATGTAATATGCAGATTGTTTCTGGGACAGATGCAAGGTTTGGCTCTAAATATCTGAAGTATCATTGTATAAAAGTTAACTGTGCATTGTATGAGAACCTTATCTGAGTCACAAGATGCAAAACACAGCTGCAAAATAAAATAGTGATTACTAACCCCAGACTAACTCTTCCTTTCTTCTTTTTCCAAATATTATCAATATATGAACATTAGCCAAAGGACCTCTCTATCTTTCATGCCAATGGAGGTGTTCAGATGCACAGGAAAGCTGTAACCAGGCTGACAAGCATGTTGAAATAGACAGCTGCTGCTAACACAAGCGTGTGTTTTCCACACAAATCTTTCATTTGTTCTTGTTTCCCCACAAAGAACTCATACATGATTTGACACTGGCCATTCTTAAACATCAAGGTACGTAAGGGAAAAGAAGAAGGTTCATAAAACTAATTAGCTTTGAGAAACTCTCTCCCTTCCTCTCTTCCCCCACACACAGTGAGGAGGGGGTGGTTCATTTGCAGCAATCCCATTGAGCCCATTGAAATTCATCCTGAGAACGATGCTGTGCATCCATGAAATAGAGCTCTATGGTGTGGCATGTTAATTGACACATTATGTCTGCTGCTCTAGTACATGCTAAATCTCTAAATATGCTGTCCTTGAACGCACACTGATAGGACTCCTTCATAAGCACTTTAATATGCAATGTCCACAGCATATTGTTGGCTTCTTTATTCCAAACTGATTGTAAAATCTGAAGCATAATTATTATTATTATTACACTTTAATGTCACCCCATAGCCCATCGGTTTCTCTGGGTAGTTTACAGACTTTAAAATATGCCTAGGAACAACAAAATAAAAGCAAAAAGCAACAACAACACCTTGATGTCCAGTGGTGTGCATGGGTGGTGGTGGTGGTGGGCAATGGTCACAGCAATGACAGGCTGATGAGCATGGTATAGGCCACCCAATGCACCGAGCCCCTCCTCATTTATTATTTGATTTATATGCCACCCACCAGCCATTGGCTCTCTGGGCAGCATACATCCTTATATTAAAATACAGAAACAGCATAAAGACAGTACACAACATGACAACCCACAGTTACAAAGATGAGTAACAATAAATGCATGAATAAGCTATCAAAATTAAATAGAACCTAAATAAGCAACATAGGTGGAACCACGTTCTCGTTATGTTCCGTGTCCTTGTTGACCCATTGGTTCCCCAAACCATGATGCCTCAAAGGCGTCAGCTGAGACACTCCCCTCACAAGGGGGCTCTAGAGGCTGCCGCCTTGGGACCCCGTCCCCATCCCTAGCTTGTCCACCTGCAGTCGTACTTTGGTCAGTTTGGAAGTGCAGGTGCTCATTCCGACAGTCACCATAGCTGGACCTGCCAGGGAAAGTCCAAAACTGAAGGCGGCTGTGGGAATCCATATCAACAAGTCAATTCTAGTAATGTTCATCTCCAGCAGGAGCTTCTCTTTTGTAAATTCTGGGGTCTTAATTGCCCATTCAGGAGCAGCCCACCTCAAAATAGCTTACATTACAGTAGTGAATAAAATATTTTTGCTGTTGTGTGCATGTTTCTGTCCTCACTTTTTTTTTCTTTTCCAGCAGATCAAAATGAAAAAAAAACCTCTTTAAAAAGCCCTTTATTGAAACTTAAAGGGTTCTTCTGTGTTGCAGGATGCTTCCCCTGACAGTGTTAACAAGTTGCATAAATCAAAATGAAAATCACTCCAATCTATGGGAGTAGTTTCCGCCGATGTGAAAAGTTGATTCCAAACTGAAATAGCTTCCCTTCTGTTTCTGAGTTTTGCCTCCACCCCAATGGGTAGTTCATGCTACTTGTGAGCCGAATGGCAGCATGAAACAAATGGCCATTTTGCCTGGTCTGCCTTTCTTGGTCTAGGAACTTAGTCTCCTTCCCACATTGCTCTACAGCAGACCTGGGCACTGTACGGCTCGCGGGCCACATCCGGCCCGATGGCTGACCCTGACTGGCCCACATGAGGTCACTGGCAAATTAAGAGTCAATGCAAATATATATTGTCATAATATAGATACAAGCAATACAACTGCACTGCTTTTATTTTGAAGGATCTGCTAAACTGAATTGAATATATTGCTTTTCATGTAATGTTAATGTTTTTGTGAATATTCATTAAATAGTTTGGTTCTGTTCTCCACATTTTCATTGCATCATTGTAATGTTTCATTTACTGTTTTTATAGAGATACGTATTGAGCAGAGCTGTAAGTGTATTGCTCCGGCCCTTAACAACTGTCAAAGTTTCTCATGTGGCCCCATAGGAAAATTAACTGCCCACCCCTGCTCTACAGTGTCCTCTCCATATCCAAGATGGCTTGGTTCTCAGTCACTGCCTGACTAACCTCACTGCTTAATTTTGATTTTGCAGAATCACCTGCCGGTTCCTTCCCCTTCTACCCACTTTATCACACATTATGAATCTGAACTATGACTGAGGAAGCTATACTGTGAGAAAGCTGGGCTTCATCCCCACAGTTGCAGCTTATGTGCTCCTGTGCCGCTCATGTGAGGGTTGCAGCAAAGTTTAGAAGGAACAGGACATTCTGGAAGGAGAGGTCCCTGATTATTAAAATGTGTCAGCACTGCACCCCTGCAAGGCTCCTTCCTATTTTTCCCACTTCAATTTGGCCCCAATCGCTTATTTCCAGTTTTATCATCCTTCTGCTTTCTGCTTTCTTCCTTTCTTTTCAGCTGTCTGTTTGGACCACCTATTCTTCCCTTCCATTTTTGCCTTTCAGTCCATGGTCAAGTCTCCATTAGCCACTTACCTCCACTGAACACTCCTGTCTTTCTGTTCTCATAACAAACTGCATCTGGTGACCTTAAGTACTGTAAGCTTCGTCAGATTTGTCTCTGATTAGCTCTTTTTCATTTCAGTCCTTTTCTCATTAATCCCTATCCTCCACCTACACTATCTTTTAAATACTTCTTTGTCATATCCCTCTGCCCCTCCAACACCCCAGACCATCTCCATTTTGCTATTGGCACCACTGGGGTCACCTACAGTGAAGCAGTAGGGACAGATGGGGTTTCCATGGCTACCGTGGACAGGCTTGTAAGGGTGGAGGTTGTCTACCTGGAGATCTCCTTGGTCATTGTCAAAGAGATCCAAAGTTTCTGCAAGCACTGTTAATCCACATTATATCATATCAAATGGTCTGTCTGGAATTACTGTTGGAAGAAGTCTCCTAGCTTGATCTCCTGCACAGTCAGGGTCCAGGGTTGTCTTCGCTGTTTATTAATATCAGAAACAAAGCTATTTGGGCCATGATTCTTTCCAAGAGTGTAATCATATCATCTGAGGCACAACTTGGCACTAAAGTCAATAAAATGATGTAAGATGAATGAGCTATCATTTTCAGGAGTGTTTTTGGCTTAAAATATGACAAGCATGGTACAAAAAATGACTGGTTAATGAAAACCTCTCCTGAGTATGAGCAAATTGAATGATCAATTAATAGGGTATCTTCAGAAACCATCTTCTTTTAAAGCTCCCTGTCAAGTTGCAGCCTCATTTGTTAAGTGCCAATGATCTATGCTGGTGTTGTGCACTGAAGCCTGCATGTTGAAAGCCAGGCCAACCTGAGATCTATACACCAGTGATCTCAAATCAATTTGCCTAACAAACCAGCTGCATTCAGAACAACACATCCAAAGTAATGTTCCTTTGGATTAATGTAATTGATCACATTAATTATTTGCATATGCTAGCTGCATCTTCTGATTACCAGCATCTCCTGCTAAGAGAGGATGCAGAGAAAATGTCATCTAAAACTGTTAGGCTGTAAGTGAGTTTATCATCATATTTCTTGCCTCCTGGCTCAGGACATTAACTTAGTGACTTTGGCTTCAGGCCTAGTTATGGAACACAAGCTACTTCGGTTGCTTTGGTGGATAAACTCTGCCAGAAAAAGGACAGGGAGACATATCTCTGTTGGAGCTCCCAGCCCTCTCCACGGCGTTTGTTACCATCATCAACCATGGTATCTTTCTGAGACATCTGTCCGAGATGGGACTGAGAGGCTCTGTTGAATGACATCTTCTTGAAAGGATGATCTCAGATTGTGGCACTGGAGGGATTCTTGTTGGGTGTTGTTGACCTGTGGGGCTCCCCAGGGGTCCATGTCATCCTCTCTCCTTCATAATATTTTATTTATTTTATTTATTTATTAAAACATTTTTATGCCACCCCATTCGCCGAAGCCTCGGGGCAGCTTACAACAAATAAGTTAAATAACATTTTAAAATATATACATTAAAATAAATTACAAATATACAATATAAAATAAGCCGCCCTGGCCAGAAACATTCAATAATATTAACATTTAAAATGCTGCTTGAATAAAAAGGTCTTCGCCTGGCGTCGAAAAACAAATAACGACGGCGCCAGGCGGACCTCTCTGGGGAGCGCATTCCATAACTTAGGTGCCACCGCTGAGAAAGCCCTCCTCCGAGTAGCCACCCTCCTAATTTCTTTCACGGAGGGCTCCCGGCGAAGGGCCTCTCCCGCCGATCTCAGGGGGCGGCTGGGCATATATGGATGTAAGCGCTCCTTCAGGTAACCAGGTATTTAACATATGCATGACACTGCTGAGTGAAATTGTCCAGTTTTGGAATTCAGTGTCACCACTCACTGATGATACCCAACTCTTCCATCTAAATCCAAGGAATTTGTTTTAGTTCTGGATGAAGAAGAGGAAGAGGAAGAGGAAGAGGAGGCAGAAGCAGAAGAAACAGAAGCAGCAGCAGCAAATAAAACTTGATGCAAACACTCCTAAGGTCAGTCAAAACACAGATGAGGGGAAAGGGACTCAATCTGTGCTGGATAACATTATATACCCCATCCCCAAGGACTCAGGATCTCAGTTTGGGTGCATTTCTGGGCTTTGTTCTGAACCTGGATGTCCACATCTCAGCAGCGATCAGGAGAGAGAGGATTTCCTCAATAGGATTTCACACTGTTTCACTGGTAAGGAGTGGTGGACCATAGGGGATTTCCCCCCATAGTTCTTGCAATGTTTGTTTGTTTTTTCATATATTAAAAAAGCATTCTTTCTCCAAATGGGATTGTTTCCCACATTTCTTCCCATTTAAAAGGTCTGCACAAATAAGGTGATCTAACCTCACTCTGTGGTCTTTAACTTTGGATTGACAATGTTTTTCTAATTTATTATTATTGGGAGGTTTGTACAAGCATGCATTTCCAGTGAATGCAAATATGAGTCCTCCAATTTTTAGAAAAAGAAACAGAATCAGATGCCGTGATTATTAAAAAGTCTGATTTTCTAAAATGTATATCACCTAAATAGGAACCCATTCTGTATAGTGTCTAGTTACAGTTTTGCTCTGGATAGCAAGGCAAGAAAGGTCGTTAGCCTTCTTCTGCTCTTGTTTTTATGTATCTGTTTTAGCAGATTGACAGTGATTAGTTCCACCATAACTGAAACTTGACTTTATAGCTGGGAATAGGGTTAAGTGGTGGCTGACAGAGGAGATAACAAGTGTAAGCATCACAGTTGATGGTGGCATTGGAACTGACCATTCTCTGAAATGCTGCCTCAATACATACTGTCCATATTTTATCCTATTACGCATCAGCACAACATTTTGCAACTCTAAGAAATCAGCCTCAGTTGAAGATGTGCCACTGAGTACAATTAGTAAATATGCTGGAGTTTGAGTTGCACCCCTGTTTGCAGTTCTGTTTTGATAAGAACTGAAGCAGAAGGACTTTGAATCTGCTCATGTTATGTAAATGGCCCTGGTAGGGGCAGTTTATGAAATTGCCATAGAGCATGCAGGGTGGGCAGAATTGTCTAGCATTATGGACTGTACAGGCAATGGCAGCTTGAGCAAAGGGATTCTCTTGTGATGGGAAAAGGCTGACATGAAGACATCTTTCCTGAAAATTCTCGTGGCAATGGTGAAATTTGATTTTGGGCACATGCTTTTGGAGCTTCCCTCCACATTAAATCTTGATTAGTTTCAAGCAGAGGTGTCAAGAAATCCCTTCTCCTGCCGTGTCTCAGTGGCCTGCAAAGATCCATTCCACCAGGCTGAGCTTGCAAATATTTTCTGAGCCATCTCTGTGTGTTGTCTCCACCTGCCCCAGGTATTAGGGTCATAGAAATGTCCTCACTTATTAGGCTGAATGTGTTTGGATAGGGTGTTTGTAGGACCTTTATATCTACCCACCTGGAAGCTTGAGAAGACTGTTTCAGTTAGCCTGTGATTGACTAATAAGAGCTGTAGCTTTGCAAAATGTCACTGGGTGCAAATCTGGGCTCAGCCTTGCCTTTCCCTGGTTTCATTTGGCCCTTTCTCTTTTCTGCTCATGATTGTTGGCTTCTGTTGAAAACCTACCTTGGCATGTATGAAGAGGTTCCGTTATTTTGACTAATAAGCACTGTTTCCAAAGTCTATTTGTTTTTGTTTCTGTTGGTGGGGGGATAATATTTATTTAAAACTTTTTTAAACTGTCCGTTACTGTGGTCTTGGGACAGTTTAACAATAGGACAAAATAGAATAAAACACAGCATCCTACCCCTTTCTGCTTTCTGTAAACCATCTCCCCTCCTATCTTAATTAAAGCATGACCTTTATTCCAATTAAACGCTCTTCAAAGTCCATAACTTACCTCTTGGATCTTGCTAATGTTTAAGGTTTCAGGGTGCTGTCTTGGGGTGTCCCGAGAGGTGTGAAAGCACCTGGCTCAAGCTCAGTTGGGGTCAGAAATGGGTGCAGCCTCCTAGCATTCAGCCTGCACAATATTTTGTTCCTGCTCCCATGGCTGGGAGTTACACCACTCCAAATTTATCCCTTCTCAAGAGTTATAAAGCTATTAAAGGTGTGTTGAACAACTGATAGCATGCTTTTTAACTGAATAATACTGAATCCACTGATTAAATTATAATTCAATTTCTTAATACCAAAACCTCAATGTACATGCTGCTTATTAAATAAAATGTGAAACAGCTCCTTGATTAAATTATAAAATATCAATCATGATTAGAAGGTCATGCTTTTTATATTTCTTTTTTATCTGCCTTAACTGTCTTAAGCATGAGCAAGAGTTGCTCCTTCCTCTTCCTCCCTTCTATTAAGAATTGCCCTCAACAATCAATTAAAACTTAAACTAAGTAAATTAAAATGATTAAAACATGTGGAACTAGTTGTCCACTTTTAATTTTCTAAATACAATATACTACATCTTATTTTGTAAAATATAAACACCCTTTCCTTCCTCCTTCTCCAACTTAGCTTCCTTTCAAAACCCTACAAATCTTTGGTTCTGTTTTCCTTGGTTTCTGGACTGTAAAAGGATCAGGGAGAGGACAAGTAAAGCCTTTGCCCCCTTTCCTTTGTAAAATTGTCAAAAATCAGGAAATTCATTTTTAATTACTCTAGTTCAAAAATCCTTTCGGATTTCATTTCAGCCTACCAATACCTAATGTTGAGTATATAGTTCATATCTGAAAATTATGCTTCAGAAGTTTAGTAGATTTGGAATCAACAGTGTAGTTCTTAAACAGTGCAATTGTTAAAATCTAACTTGATAAAGAGTTTGGATGTGCTCAAAAGCTTGCTCTACTTTATAACAATTTTGGTTAGTTCTAATTGAGTATGTACTATACTGTGGCTTTTGTCCTAATAGATCAACATAGCTATTTGTGTTCACTCTTTCCTGGAGTGACTTATTTCATCAATTCAAAGGATAAATAAATCTGTTATCTCACACTGATAGCTGAGAGGGCAGTTTTTGCTTATTCTTTGAATAGATTAAATCAATTGCTATAAGGAAGACTCATAAAACTTGAAAGGCATTTGACTAATCAATCATTCTCTTTACACCTTTACGTTTTCTTTCCTTTTTTCCTTCTTCCATCCTTCCTCCTTTCTCCCTTTCCTTCTCTATTCATTTCAAAGCTGGTGATTCAGAAAATTCCAAATGATGTTTAAAAGCACACACATAAACACACTCCGGCACAGAGTTACCTGAGGTCAGAACAACGAAACTACATATTTTAAAGGTGTCACAGAAAACAAATGTTATAAATGTTTTTCCCTTTAAATCACAGCCAAATCTCCCTCCCCTTTCACCATGTATCCAGATGAGGACAGCAGAGGGTGAGAGGGCATTTAAGCCTTCCTTCCCTCACCATGTACCTGAAAATATTCATGCTGTTGCACAGAAAAAAGCAACAGTAAAAACAATGCAAAATCATAGTTATCCTCCACTGGCATCAATTGGAAAGCTTTATTTTAAATGTGTGGTTCTCTCCTTGCTAACTGCAAGGAAGGGAGGGGGTATCCGAGGACAGGTCACCAAGCCTAAGGTTCGACCACTGTTTCTGACTTGGGGATTGGGAATCCAAAATATCCTATGGGCTCCACCTGCTGTCTAAGCACTATAGGATCATTCTCTTATTTAGCATAACGCAACAAGTGTTCTTTGCTCTTTGGACACTAGTCTTCTATGTTACAGTAGATAATCTTTGGGAAGAATACACCTCACAAGGAGGCCCTTGGACCCCTGATTGCCTTGAAAGGTTTGAGATTGTTTCCAGGTTTTACATGTACTGCCAAAGAAAGCCTTGGTTTTGCATTCAT
Organism: Varanus komodoensis; assembly: GCF_004798865.1. Lineage (NCBI taxonomy): Eukaryota > Metazoa > Chordata > Lepidosauria > Squamata > Varanidae > Varanus > Varanus komodoensis. The sequence goes on from NW_025336236.1 coordinate 1,589,474, forward strand.
GCAAGCAAATGCAAGAATTAGAAAGGAATAGAAATTTTATTCAGCAGAAAATACAGAGCAGACACCAACTTTTGACCTGATGTTGTCAAGTCAGCAAATATCCCTGTTACATCCCAATCTTATTCCAGGTTTCTAAATTGCTTAACAAAGGGAGAAGCTAATGGGGGGTGGAGCCAATAACCGACCTGCAGGGTAGATTCTAGGCAGCAGTCTTATACGTGGACAGGACAGGTCTCAGAACAATGGAACATTCTCCCTGCAGAGTTGTTTTGCATAATCTATTTCCTGAGAAATTGTCTGATCTTTTATCTGCAATAATTCTATCATTCACTCTTATCTCACACTGCTAGTCCAGGATAGTAGGTCCTTCTTGAAATCAAGCCTACAGAACATGGCCTATGGCTTAAAAGCCAATTCTGGCCTGGAAGGTTATTGTTAATGGTGCTGAAATTAATAGAAACATGCATTGCATCTATGTTATATCAGGTCCAGGAGAATAAACTAGGAATTTAATTAGACAAAGCCATAGACTTTAAGTAGACAAAAACATTTTAATCTGCCCCTTTGCTTTTGCCTGTTGCTAAATATATTGTGGGATCTAGGAGGCAGATTTTGTTTTGCAGGATTTTCTGGGAAGCAATGAGTTAACTATCCTTCTCACACACTGTGATCTGGATCCAGACAGACAACTGTACTTGGTTTTATTTTAGCTTATTTTATTTTTAAAAATGCTGCTTCAAGTGACACATTGAAAGTAAGGTGTAGTTAGGCCTCTGGTGTGCTACATTTCCTGCTCCCAAGAGAAATTCAAAGCCAACAAAGAGAAAAGCCCCACAAGGAATGACAAAAAGCCAAAAGTGAAATGGAAGACAAAACAATGGTATTTTCTTCAATAAAAGAAAAATGTAGTTATGCATTTTGAACCACATGAAGGTCCTTCAGGGAAATCTACAGCACAAGGTACAACATTTAGAATACAATCTTTTTCCTGTTTAGATGGAAAAATGTCCTACTGTTGAAAGCATTACCTGGGTAAGTTGACTGGGAAATGCTGGGAGCTATAGGTTTTTTTTCTGTCTAAAAAGACATAAGATTGTACCCTTAAGGACTTCAAATATTCCCTTTGTGCAGCATTATATACCATACAAATCATACAATCGTATCAGTCAGATATGCAAGCATGTGTATTTGTGTGTGATATAAAAATTACAAAATCTAAAGAGAAGTAGATATTCTATATGCACGGATACTGTCCTTTCTTAGAGATAAGGTGACCCAGTGCTGGTGAGCCACAGAGGCTTATGAGCATCCAGGGCAGAGTGGGAGGAATGCTGGAGGCCATATTGCCTGCCTGCACCTCTTGCCCTGCAATTCAGCTAGAAGGCTGGCTGGTTTTGGCCATCAAGCTGGGGCACTTCAATGGGGAAGAAAAGGAAACTGGAGAGCTATCAGGCACTCCAGTCTCTTCCCCTCCCTTTTTGCCTGTTTGAAATGCTCTCTGAGGAAGACTTCTTTCCTTGCTAGCTCAAGGAGAGGAGCGGGGAATCCAAGGCTGGAGCTGTGTTTCTGACTTTGGATCTTGGAATCCAAAGTATCCAACAGCCCAGACTTTCATTCTAGGGATCATAGGTTCATTTTTTAAGTTAGCATGCAGCAAGTATTGTTTGCTTTTTTGGACACCAGTCTCCTATTCAGTGTCAGATCTGACAGAAGAAACTAAACATGAATTGTGAATTTTAAGAAAATCTTGTTTCTCTCCCCCCTTACCTTTGGCTTTTGGTCTGTTACTGAAGAGTCCATAGCTCAGTATAGAGCACCTACTTTCCATGCAAAAGGTTCCAGGTACAATTCTTGGCATCTCCAGTAAAAATAATCAGGCACCAGGTAGCATGTACCAGGTAATGGGAAAGATGCACACACAGAGAGATATTAGTCAATAAAGGACAAATAGATGGACAAAGAGTCTACACCAGTATAAGCCAATTTGGTATTATTCAGTACTGCCTTGAGGTTCACTTTGCCCCAGCTCATGAGATGGCATGTTCCAGATGTTGCACATGGTAAGATTATTTAGGACTGTAAGGTTTTTATGGAATCTACTCCATCAGTTTTTCACAGACTGTCCGTCTGTATTGTTTTCCTTCCCTCCCTTCATTTCTTCCTTCCCCATTTCTTTCTCTCTCCCTATCCCCTCTTCTTAATGACATATGAATTTGCACAAATCCTGCACAAGTTTGCCTCACACACCCAAAAGCCAGCATGTCTGTGGAATCTGGCGACAGTAGAAGCTGAGGTCAGATATTTGAACATATTTGAATCTCTGGCTAATTTCACAGTATCACAGAATGGTAGAACTGGAAGTAGATCATGGGGTCACTGGATCCAAGCCCCTGTTCAATGCAGGACTCCAAGTTAAAGCATCCCTCTCAGCTGGCTGTCCAGCTGCACCTTGAATGCCCCCAGTGTGAGACAGTGCATAACCTCCTTAGCTAATTTGTTAAATGGATGGATTTCTCTAACAGTCAGGAACTTTTTCCTGATGTTCAACTGGAATCTGGCTTCCTGTAATTTGAAGCCTTGATTTCTCTGGCTACCTTAACATCAGTTGTCCAGATAAGCAGGTAATAGCTTGGTTTCCAGTAAATAGAAATCAAGACAAAGGCACATTCTGTGCTGGATATGTAAAAGCACTTGAAGCTTCCCAACAAGCTTCAGGAGGACCTACTGACATTTAAGCATGGACAAGTTCACCATAAGTGGGAAGTAGGGAGTGAGAGACTATTGTCTAGAGCATGTTCATTAACATGTGATTGATTTGCTCTGGATATACTAATTAGTTCTGCCCAAATCTCTTTCCCATATTATCCATCAACAAGCTTTCTGTCTCTCTACCCCTTTACTATTAATTTTGGAATCACTTCACATTCTGGCATAACCTGGGGGAATGTGGAACATTATTTGCAATAAAAGTGAAAAGTTTCTCTTGTGATAGCTCTGTGAAGTAATGCAGTGACTCATTTCTCCTGTATATCAAAGAAAGGAACAGATCAAAGAAGAATGGTATGAGAAATGTTTCACTATGTCTTTGCTTCTGACTTGGAGACATTGACACACGGCTCCTAAAGAAGCAAGGATGTCCATTCCATCTATGTATCTGATATATTGTTCTTGTCTCCATACTGTGTCTGATAACAATGTCTAGTAACATGTTCAGATATAGATCCATTTTGAGGATCATTTGGAATATTATTCAGATAGATACACAGCATGCTACTAATTGGATGCTGTTACAAGGACCAGGTTAGAGTGCTGCTTGAGAATGACTTTTCATGACTTGTATGGACAGTATTCTATGATTCTGATAATGTGGTAGCATCCTTTGCTGCCACTGTGTTCCTACTGCACCAGCGAGATGTATCTCTAGGGGTACGTTAAACAGCCCTAGAAAGAAGGAGAAGCACTCTTTCCTGGGAGGGGACAATGTCACAGAGATCCCTTGAAAACTTTGCTGGTCTGACTCATTCTAGGTACCAGTAAGATTTTAACAGCATCACCGCAGAGCCAAAACTAAACACACAGTGTTGGTTGTCTTCTACAGTTTTCTAACAGAAGACACAAGATGATTAAGAGGAAAAGGGTACCTGGATATGGAATCCCCTTCTCTATGAACCCTACAAATAAATAAATAACACTGATCTCTTTTTCCATAGTGACCTAACATGTGTACTATTAAGCATGCAAGAAACCCAAGGAAGTCTGTTGGACACAGTAATTTTTCTGCAGGATATTTTCAGAATGAAACGAAACAGCAAAACCACTATTACTAGACAACTAGGCAATCACTGGATGGAACATAACCCATAAAGTACTTGGGCAAGTACAGAAGCAATACACTCTGCTCTCTAATAGCACTACGGAAAGAGACAATGCATGTATCAGAAATGTGATAAAAATGAGATCAGGAAAATTCTTTGCTGCAGAACTCAGGAAAAATAGAAGTTTACAGGAGAAACGTGAAATCTGTAACAAAATGTTACAAGGTGAAATGGCCATGCTCAATCACAACCCTGCTCTTGTAAGCTATTTCATTCGGTTCCTCCTCATACTGTTTTTCCTTTCCAACCCCTCCAATATGCATGCACACACGTGCGCATGCACACAAAGAGAGTAATTCAGCAGGCTGCGCTACTGGATGCTGAGCTCCTGAGATCAATCCTCCTAAGACAGGGTCCTGTCTTAGCATTTTTTCCCCTTAAAGCTTTACTGTACTTCTCCAAACCTTGGGGTTCCCTGACACTTACTGATGACCTATCCTTTGTGCATATTGTGCCTTTTAGATGCATAATATTTGGCTGTCAGACAATCAAGTTTGCCATTAGTAGACAATAAACTGAGCATGAGTCAAGGCCATTGCTGCTATATCTTGCTGAAAAGTTTGTAGTCAGTGTAAGGAAACAAACTTCAAGGAGGAAGTTTGTAAATTGCAAAATAAAAGCTTAGAAATGAAGAAAGGCAAAGGGGATGAGGCACATTTAGCCTAGTGGAAATAAGAGTCAGGCATGAGAGGATTAGGCTGCAACTTAAAAATACTTGCTACGAAAAGGCCCCATTAGGACTTAATTCTGTGTGTATTTATTTAAGATTGGGCTGTTAGAGTGCAGTCATACAGCAAATGCCACCACCCAGCACATACCGGCTTCTGCCATCATCATGCCAAGTTAATGATGTCAAGCTAAATTCAATTGTCTGAAATGGTCCAAGGTAGCATGGATGGCGCAATCACCGATTATTACAAATATTGTATTTGCAATATTAGGAGATATTATAAAACCATCATTTATTTTCATTTATTTCCAATACAGAAACCTGCAGAGAAACTGAATTTACCTGCAGTAGCATTTTAATAAGTTCAAGTATACCATTTTGAAACAAGGACTGAAGTATGAAGAGGTTCACTGTGAAAGGGAAAAATGTTTTAATCTTTTTGAGCCAGAGAAGAGGTATTTAACTGGTATGCCTGCTATTTGTCAGTTAACTATTTCAATTGTCACAAGGAGCTGTGTGAAGCAGTGTTTCTGTATAGCTAGATGATAGATGAATGCATGGATGGAAATATGGAAATAGAGGGAGGTAGCTATTTGAACATTCTAAAGATCTGGTGGTCCTGAGCTTCAAAGAACCACAACGCTGATTTGCTGGAGAGTTCTGGATGAAACAAATACAAGAAGTCATGGAGAAGCATTTCTCCCCCTGCCTCAAACCACCATTCAGTTTTCAACTGATTCTATTTTCCTTATCAGTTAAGGAATATTTGCATTTTAAGTCTCTTAAATCCAATGGGGATGGGGAAGAAAAGAGTTTGTTTCTGCTGCTTCCTGCAATCTCATTACCTGCTGCTTTTGAGAACTCTGAACTTTGGTCTGTAGCTTCAGTCTAAGTTGCATCACTCTGCCAACCTGGATCAGGACCACCAGATATTGGGAGAGGAGGTTTAACTTTCTCTTCCTTAGCTTCTTTTAAAAAAATCAGGTTTTATAAAAGAATAACTATTTTAAAATAGAAAAGGCTTCCATTGGTTCCAGTGAAAGATTGTTTTTTCCACTGCCATGCTGGAATGGCTGACAAAGGAAGGATTGAATCATCCCTCAATATATGCAGGATCTCAACCACTCAGGATCCTACATTTATACTTTGGACTAAAAACAAAACACAAGACAAACAACTGCACACTGTGCAATTAGTGTAAGGCTGTCACAAAGAGGAAGGACAAGATCTCTTTCTGCTCATACAAGGACATTGAATAATCAGTTCAAGTTGTAACAACCCAGATTTAAGCTAGACATCAGGAAAAATTTCTTCACTGTCAAAGTGATACAACAGTGGAATCGCCTAAAGAAATCATGGATTCTCCCACACTAGAAATATTCAAAAGGAAACTGGACAGTCATCTGATTGGGATGGTGTAAATTGGTGTCCTGCATCAGCAGGGGGCTGGACTCAATGGCTTTCTTGGCACCTTCCAATTCTGCTATTCTATGACGCTATGATAGCATAATTAACAAAATGTGTAACTTGATCGGTCATGGTTACCTCTCGGGAAAGAATTGATAGCACAATTTGCAAAGCTGAGAAGAGAAGGAGTTTAACAGCCTTCAGATTGTTGATACTCACAGCAAGTGTTGCCCATTTGGCTTCTTCTTTATTCTTAAGATTTCCACATGAGTAAGAAATTGAATCAACAAATGAATTCTTGAGAAAAACTGTAAGGATAATGGAAATATCAATATAAAATCAATACAGAGGCTTAGAAGATAAAATATGTTTTCAGGATAGGCCCAAAGCCCCAAGAGCAATGATACAATTACTTATTGGCTCTTTATCCTGATTATAGAAATCAATCTTCAGCTAGGGTAAAGAGTTGCCTCCCATTCCATTTCTTAAGTGCTTTTCCTTTTCCTAGATCTAGGTCATTTTGCATTCTCCAGCAGTTCTTTCATCATCTGCTGCATATAGGTGGCAAATACCATTTTTATAAAGCAAACAGCAAAGTCAAATGACTGTTTTACAGTCAGTGATTTATTTTACTTTTTTTGTAAGTTGCTTTGATTTTGTCTCAACTTTTAAGAGAACTAAAAGAAGCACTTTATGGTGTAAAGTATAGTCCTAGCCAATCTACAGAAAACTAATTAACTATATGAAAGGTTTATAAGAGATTGTATACCTTACTTCGATGAAGGAGTAAAGACACAAATAAATTAATAAAATATGATATGATGGACTAGAACAGATCACATGCTATAGAGGCCATAAATTAAGTATTCAATAATAAACTATTTTTCATATGATACACTTTTGGAATGTGGATCTTTTCAAATTTTAGATTAAGCAATACCTTTACTAATGTATTATTATTATGGAAAAATAGCCCACACCTCTGAGTCTATATAAACTGATGTCTTCAGAATTGCTTTGTTAGAGAGGGAGAGAGAATGGAGTAGATAAGAGCGATCTGGGAATGCCCGCTGGCCATTTAAGGTCAGGATATAGATTTTTGAAATCAATAAAAGGGTCATTTGGGGAACACATGACATGATACTTGGGAGAAACATCAGGAGCCTTTGATCCCTTTCCCATCGATCTCAGTCCTATTTGCATACCTGACATCCCATGCTCCTTGTCCTGAGGAAAGGGACAAAAACTGCTATGTTTGCTCAAAGTAAAGAGTTGACAATGGATGCAAACAACATTTAGCATATCGCTTCCAAAAAGATAATGTTTGTTTGTTTATTTATTTATTGAAAGCTTTTCTTTTTTTGTCCCTTACAGAATGTCTCAGGATGGCTTATAATAGGAGCAGAGACAGAACCCACAGGGGATAAAACTAAGAGGAAGAAGGGTGCAAGAGAGAAAGGGTGAGGTAAAGGAAGCTAAGAAATAACACTAGAGCTACGATCAGCCCATTTTTATGGCTAGGTTTTAATGTAAGTTCCTGTTTTCATCATTTTGTGATCATTTCACTTTTTAAATATAATGTAGGTGGGTATATCATTCTGATCCATATATCAGGAAATGTTAAGCTTGGTTTTTATTTTGATTTTAATTTAGAAGATAAATCAATCAATAAATAAATATATAAAAGCATTAAGTTAAAGCCCCACTGTTGAGCACTTCCACAAAGCTTTTCAAAATAAAAGAGAGAAGCATGCTAGATACTAGCAGGAAGAGGTTTCCATACATGATGTAGACAGGGTGTTTCTCTCTCTCTCTCTCTCTCTCTCTCTCTCTCTCTCTCTCTCTCTCTGCCAAAAATATAAAAAAAGGAGATGAGAAACTGAAGAACAAATACAAGGTCTAACAAGAGAAGAGTGGGAATTGTGTCAGATGAAATACAGATGAAATCAGAGGCAACAAATATGGAAAAGGCCAGATAATGCAGGGCTAGGAAAGTAAGACTGGTATTCTTATATTTTTTTTAATTTTGATTTATATCCTGCCTTTTTCCTGCAAAGGGCTCAAGGCAGCTTACATCTCCTCCTCCATCTTATCCCCACAACAACAACCCTGTGAGGTGGGTTGGGCTGAGAGTCTGTAACTGGCCCAAAGTCACCCAGTTGGCTCCATGGCTGAGCGGGGACTAGAACCCAGATCGTCTGAGTCCCAGTCCCAGCTCTTCACCATGGGCCCATGAGAATGTAGTGGAGAGAAGAGTAAAGAAAAAAATGTGTTCACAGTGGCATGCTAGTTGGATAATGGGACCAGCAGAATTTTGCTTTGAAGTTTACATTTAAGGTGGATGTGAAAAAGGAAACAAGCTGTGACACCTAATTAACTATCAAAACTGGTGGTAGCAATGGAACACAGAGAATTTTGTTTTGTTTTGCCATTCCATAGGAAAAAATAAACTATGGGCACAATCCAGTTTGGATGCCTATGGCAATCTGAACCCAGAAGATTATGGATATCCTGTGCAGAGCAGGAAGAATGTAGGGTGAATCCTGCTTTCCCACTCTTCCTGCTCTGAAATAAAAGAAAAAAGAAAGAAAACGGTTAGCTGGTTTTGGCTGTATAACTGTAGCATTTCAGAGGGAAAGAGAAGGAGACTCTTAAGCCACCAGGACATGTTCCATCTTGGTGCTGTCAATCTCCTTTGCCTGTCCACAGCAGCACCCCTAAATTTCTTCTCCAAGGTCACTCATGTGACCTCAGAGAAGCAGCTGCTGCAGATATTTTGGCACTGGCTGTGAGGGGGATAAGAGTGTGCACCCCAAATGCAGGGCCAGAGCAATTTTCCATTGTTGGATCTGGAATTTTGAAAAATCCTGCGGTCCCCCTAGGTCTTGTCTAGGAACCATAGGAGAGCTCAGTAAGTCTAGCAACCTAAACAATAAGAAGACTCCAGTATAACATTGACTCTGATTAATGTTGAAGCATGTGATCACTACTCAGAAACAGAGAGGCAGAAACAAAGAGTTTTTCAATTTGTCAGTACTGGATGCCAGAGGACACAGGTAGAAATGCCTGGAACAGCTTTCTAGGACAGGGATCAGAAGTTCATCACCTCTCTCTCTCTCTCTCTCTCTCTCTCTCTCTCTCTCTCTCTCTCTCTCTCTCTCTGTTACATCCAAAGCAGACCAATACATGCTCCTCTGACCTGTAATTTTCCAAGGCTTCATGCAGAGAAGTATTCAAAAACACAGTTCTCCTGTCTTAGATGCTTTCATCAGGGACGGGACCGGGGCCATTGTTATCCCCCTTCTAATCCAGGTTGTATCTGCCACAAAAAGAAATAATTATGGAATAATCTGGGCACAAATCTTGACCTAAGCAAGTACCAATGCCCAAGTGAATAGCCTCAAATGCACACTCTTCTTAGAAAAATGTAGGATGAATATATAACATAATGACTTTCCCTGAGAAACTTTTTCTTTAAAAGACACATCTGTGTTCTGGTGTCTTAGTGGTTAGGAAATAAAAAATATGGGGTTGATGCTGGCATTATAGGATCCCTCTTTCCCACAAACAAGAGACTAAAATTGAAATACATAAAATTGCTCATGTAATTTTGAGTTTTGAATTATCTATTTGAATTGTGCTTGAAGGAAGATTAATAGTATTTTTGTTTTTAAGACCCAGGCAATCTATTGGCCAGATTTGAGGGTAGATTACCCCCATATATGCCCGCCCGCCCCTTGAGATCTGCAGGAGAGGCCCTTCTCCGGGAACCCTCTGTGAAAGAAATTAGGAGGGTAGGTACTCGGAGGAGGGCTTTCTCTGCGGTGGCGCCCAATCTATGGAATGCGCTCCCCAGAGAGGTCCGCCTGGCGTCGTCGTTATTTGTTTTTCGGCACCAGGCGAAGACCTTTTTATTTAAACGTCATTTTAATTGTTAATATTATTTGCTTATTTTATCTGACCTGGGCGACTTATTTTATATTGTTAATTTGTTTTATATTTTGAATGTATTATATTTTAATTTTATGTTGTGAGCTGCCCCAAGGCTTCGGCGAATGGGGTGGCATAGAAATGTTTTAAATAAATAGATAGATAGATTTAGGTAATGTAGTTTGAAAACTCAGAATATTTGTTATTGCTCTGATTTTGTATTTTAATTTTATTACTACATGTATACATCAGCATGGTTTAAATATTAAATAAGGTTTCTATGAAATACGTTGAATTGTTGAATGTAGCAAATATTTTACTTGATAGTTTTTTAGTTGGAGCATTTGCCTCACCTGCATATGCAAAACTGACCTGGCACCACAGTAATTAGAAATATATTACTTTATCTGCCTTAATAGAGATCTATGCACACCTAAGAAGACGAAAGCATTTTGAATTACAAAAAGTTTTTTACAGATTCTCATATGATTAACTTAGCCATGTAAGTTTCCTGCATTATTACTAGGATGGTGACAGAATCATCTTCTATGTAATTGTGAATCCCTTATATTAGACTATGTTGAACCTGTTTTCTGTACAATTTTGCTGTGATCACAAGACCTTTAAATAAAACTCATCCATTTATGAAAAGGTATATAAAATGAAGAAAAGTCTTTGTCTCCAAGTGTGTCAGTATCAACGTATTTCTATAATATCATTAATTGGCTATGTGACTCAAGACTATATTTTTTTGTTTTAAAAACAAACTTGGCATGTTTCAAGCAACATATGATAATAATAATGATTTAAAATTAAAAATACTGTATTTACTTTTTCAGAGAAATGTAATTTGGGCTGTTAATTAAAACTTCAAAAATAGATTAATTGTAATTGAAAAAATTAACAAATATAGTTTGGGGTTTTTTGCTAAGGGAATCTAAATTAACATAGTTAATGAAATTTCTTTACTTCTTTTTTGCTTTGTCAGGAAACTAAATCCCTTCCACAGCTCTCCACTTGAAAAACAAATAATCTGCTAAAGCAAATGATCTGCTTTTTTTCACCCAGGGACTGTGAAAGCTATTAAGGCAAACTCCAGCAAAGTACATCCTTGCTACTTTAGAAGTGAACTTTTAACACCTTTATAAATGCTATTTTGCTTTGGAAAATTAGTACTTGTTCTTTTGTATGCTACAGAGACTTTAACTGTGTAAGCTAGAAACAGGGATTTTTTTTCCAAAAGATCTAGCTAGTTCACAGAAAACAATTGGAAACTAGGAATTTTGGCTCAACCGGTTATACTCGTTTAAAGTACCTTAAAGCAGAGTACTTGCTTGCATTAAATGTTAAATGTTTGCTTATAGTAAACCCATTGCAATGAATGGGATCTAAGACAACACAGGACACATATGATCATATATAATTTTTGTTTACAGCATGATTGTCCTCTCCAGTGAGTCTTGCCTCTCATGCCAGCTTCTGTTGGAATTATTCTCTATAGTAACAACAGGCCTTTAAAGTGTTTAACAAGTTTTGGTGTTTCAAAGCACAGGGGAACAGTAGGTAGGGTCATAATGGAATCAACATGCCCCACCCCTTCACCAAAAGCAACACTGCTTAGCCCCTTCCACTCCTCCTCATAAGACAACTTTCTGTTCCAACAAGGAACTGGACAAATTATTCATGCACAGCGCTTTCACAGAGAACGTGATTGTTATGGGGGAAGTAGGAAAAGTTTGGTGAAAGACCAAATGGGTGTAGAGAAGGAGCAGCCATCCAAGTGAGGCAAGAACTTGTCTCCAAACATCACATGGATCTCTCTGGAGAAACAGCTTAAGTAAACAAAAGTTATGTTTTACAGGAGGCACAGAAAAACATGGTGGAGTGATCTGGATAAGGAGGTAATGAACATCTGAACAGAGTATCTTGTGTGTATAGAAGGCAGAGCATGTCCCCCTGAGCTTTCAAAACTGGCAGCTGCCTTTTTCTGTTCCCTATCTACCATTCACAACACTTTCAGATTTATAATGCAATGTCTATTCAGCAGTGTGCTTCACCGAGTACAATGGGACATTCCCTGGGAAGCAGGCATGGGATTGCTGCCTAAAAGGCATTGTGAGGATCATTCAGGAAAACATTGTTGTAAAGTAAGAAAGACTTGTCAGTCCTTTCTTCTTGGGCTACATAAGATGTCAGCTGCTAAATTTGCATTTAAATTATTTGCTTGTATTATATGTGCATTTTTGTCTGTGGAAATTAATTTTCATGGTTCTTTTTATCCTGGCCTAACTAGGCATTATCATAAATCTAATTTTTCTATGGTTGATCTGTCTATCAAGTAATAAATAATTTAAAAGAAAAAGGAAAAAACACACTTGTTTCTGTTCTAATTGTAGAATATCAGGCTTTATATACTTTATTCTGAAAGGCATTTGTTGAGCCAGGCTGAGAATATAGAAATGAAACCACTAAGAACCCTATTTTAAAAACTCCAGCAGAGAGAATCATTTTCTCAATTAGTATGAAAAAAGATATGCAATGTATTCAAAATAAAAGTAAAATCCTACTTAAATTATTATCAGAACTTCAGCTCTTTAGCTCTGGGGTAGATAACAGTGGGTTTCAGCTCCAATTATCTGCAAATATCAGGCACTTCGGTGGTAGAAGTAAAAAAAAAAGTGAAAGGATGATTTGTTTGCCTTGAAATGGCTTTAGAAGTTCACAAAGCTACCATTTAGGCATTTATGTTGTCTCAGGAGCTGGAAGATTTAATGTCTCTAGTACCATGTTAGAAGGTGCATTTTACATGGTTAAAGGTTGCATTTATGGGATTGATATTTCAATTTCAATATTTAAATTATTAAAAGAATGTAACAAATATATAATAAAATTAACTACATGGAAGAAATGTGGAATGGCATACACCAACCATCTCCTTACACTTGTCAAGAAAGTAACAAGGCTATTTCTTATAAATGCCTATTCCTATATTGTTCAGGATTTATGAATATTTATCAGTTGTTACTTCATATAGTCCAGGTTCTATATAAAGGCACTAAAAGTGCTTTCTTGGCTGTGCCTTGGGAAATAACTGTACAACTCAAGTTCTGAATAGGCAGGCAATTGGGAAGAGAAGGGCTGCACAGTTGTTACATCCAACCAGGGTTTATTTTAGATTCTTATCTCATCTTATTTACATAGTTTAAATTGCTGTTTTTGTTGTATTTAATGTTTCACTTCATTTTCATATGTGTTTGGATGATCAATTTATGATGTGGCCAAATGGGTTCTTCACAAGCCGTGGTTGGGTGTTCTTTCTGAATTGAAAAGCTTCCAATTCACATTAGTTAATTAAGAACACAATCCTATGCATTTTTGGACGGAATAAACATCCTGCAAGAGTCATACTGAGCTGTAGGATTTTTTCTGTCTAAAGTTATATATGATCACATTCTAATTTAATTAAGAGCCAATTGTAATTAATTTTCTGTATTTTATGTAAATGTAGAGAGATCACATGTCGATTCACAGGCATAAGAATATGGTAAATTAAAGTTAAACTCTGTGTGTGTGTGTTTGTTGGTGAAGAGTCATGCACACTGAATCAGTCATGTGCACAACACCCAGAAATTCAACATTTGTCATGGAGATGTTCAACATAATTTCTCCATGAGGCAGAATGGCCAGACATACAGACTTTCAATACTGAACAGATTACAAATGGAAACTTGTGAGGCGATTGTTTCTATGCAACATTGGATCCAGAACCTTAAAATCCTTTCTAATTAGAATATGGTAAGTGGTAATGAGCAAGTGATGAAAACACTAAGGAAACAGACAGGTAAATCTAGATTGGACAATAACTATATTTCTATTTTTAGACACCAAATAACAAAACTTCCTTCTTGAATTAATATTGCTTGTAACAGCAACATTTTATGTGTAAGCTTGACTACTCCTTTAGTTTTCTGAGAATTCCCACTAGCATAAACATTTCCTATTCAATTTTTGGAAAGTTTGTCCTCATTTTCCACCAAAACAGTAGGTTCCTGTAACAAAGCAACATCTGTTTTGAGCTTCTTAAGTCTGAAAAGCACTTGATTTTGTTCATTGGGAGTACCCAGGCCCCTAACATTCCAAGTAATTATTTTCAAGCACAGAGTAATAAACTAATTAGAAACAGCTAAGAGAAGAATACAGCAAACCAATTATGTATCTGAAACACCTACTTACACCCACCTTCTCATCTTTGCCACTCCATTTAAAACATACGCAGCACTTTGCAAAGGACTCACACATATGAAATCATACGCTGTATGAATGTTGAAATAACCCATTGTTCCTTTTTTATATTTCTAAAGCATTTCATCTCCACAAACCATCTCATATACATACACTAATAGCACTGCATAATCAAAACATCTCAGACTGTAGTTATGAGACATACAACAAGCCAGGCACATAAATTGGTCAATAAGCCTTGTATTAAGAGAAGTAGAAAAACAGAATTAAAAAAATAACCAGCTAACAAAGCATCCACGTGTTAGTGAAACTATCCCAAAAGAAAAATTAAAGACCATGAAAATGGAAAACAAATCAAAGGGTCCATTAATAAAGGAGGAAAACACACATCCATGCCTCCAGGTCTTCTCTCCCCTGCCAACAACACCTGGAGTTCAAGCCAAACAGAGTACCTATCCTCATTCCCCACGCATACATATGTATGCAATATGCGAACACACAACCACATGCCGCTCCAGTTCTGGAAGGGAAATATCTCAAGTTCAAACTCTAGTTCTAACTGCTTGTTGGAGCTGATGTGCTGATGTTGGGAACTAGGGGAAACAAAGCACAAGCTAGGTTGAAGATTGCCAAGATTCTCTGAATATCATCTCACCACTCATGTTGTGCCTAATTCCTATTCCTGTTTGCTGTTCTCTTTGCTGCTTGCTTTGCACAAGTGGGAAATGTGTGTGAATCAAGCAGTTGATTCAAAAGGGGATTTGTGTACATTTCTCCAAATCTTCATGCATTTCATTATTGTCTTCTCAACTTTTCTCTATACAATAAAGAAGAGTTGGTTCAGTCTATGGAGAAAATTGCAAATTTGCAAAAATCAGACTGGGAATTGGAATGGAGATGAATCTGAGCACCTGCTCAACAATGTTGGAATATTTTCAATGGACATGTGCTTGCACTTGTGTTTGAAACTTTGAATGCAGCATGCTTGCATATCTTGTTAGCTAATGCAAAATTATTTTACATTTCCATGAAAGCTCAGTCTCTGTGTGTTCTCTCAGTCCTTTGTGATTCTTTCCCTCACTCTGTTATTGTCAATTCATTATATTCCCATAATACTCAATAGCCCCAGTTTTCTGAGCAGCTTATGAAAATTTCTGTAAATATATAGCTTAGTTTAATTATTGTACATTGCTTTGAGACACACAAGCTGCAGAAGAAAAGGAAGACCAGCTATGAGCTAGATTGACTGTATCAAGGAAGCCACAGCCTTGAATTTTCAAGAGCTGAGCAGGGCTGTCAAGGACAGGTGATTGTGGAGGGCATTCATTCATAGGTTCACCATAAATCAGAGATGACTTGATGACACATAACCACAGCAAAATATACTCACAGCTTGAGCAGTCCTAGGTATATTCTGTTGTTGCCATGTGATGCACAGTTTCATTTCTCTACATTCTACTATACCTGCCAAATTTTATTCTGCTCCTTATCACTTCACCCAGGAAACACACACCCACTACTCCTGGAGTCTTACCCCTGAACCCTGAATTTCAGATAGTTTAACGGGCAGACAGACATATCAATTCTCCAGGTTATATTAGGCGAATTGGCTGACAGTGCCTCTTCTTTGCTATTTAACTTGACTGTCATTTGTATTTCATTAAGGCTGCTATCATACAGCCATTTAAAAAGGATGCAGCTCTATTTAATTCAGTAGGACCTATGTAAAGATCGCAGCTTAACCATGTGATCTTGTGCAATTCTACATAGAAATAAGCTCTGCTGAGTTCAATAGGACTTACTCCTGGTAAATGCGTATCAGATTGAGGCCTTAATGTTTCATGTGTTTTACAGGATTTTATATGAAGTGCTTGAAAATTTGATCTTGTGAGCTGCCTTGGACTTTCCCATGAGCAAAAAATGGTCAGATTTTGAATTTTAAAGTAATGCAAAATATAAATAGATGACAGCACATGGCCATACATTTGTTGTTTTCAGAGATAATGCCATGGCTTCGCCTGGATTTATACCTCATGGTGTCACAAGGATCAATGGCATTCATACATTTCTGCAGTCCACCCTTTTAATGTTGAAATCAATACACTTGCTTCAAACCCATTCAGTGTGCCTCTTCATTTGCTTCCATGTCCTGATCAATAGAAATTCTGTATGTTTTATTATAAAGCTGAAAATGGACTCATTACACTGGAAACTGTTTCCAACTCACTCAGTTCGCCTGTGTAAAGACAGATTGAGACTATTTTCCTGTGGAAATGGGTTCATTTTTAAAGCAAACCTATGCTTTTCATTGAAAAATTGTGTTGAACATGTTCTTTCAGTCTCACGTAACACATCCAACCACCAATTTTAGGAAGGAAATTTTATTTTTCAGTTTTTTTTCTGATGAATTGAAACTTTGTAATTGAAGCTTAGTCATATATAATATTATTTTGCATGCTTTTGTAAATCACAATACAAAACAACAAAGCAAGAGCCCAGGGAGAATTTACCAACAGGAAATTAGTAAACAGATCTGTTTAGGTTCCAGTGCTGGAATGGTGTTATCATTGTTGTTATACTGATATTTTTCATTGCAACAAAATATTCAGAACACAACTGTTCAAAAAGTAGTATAAAACTTAAAGAAAAATGATCATAATGGACTAACATTATGTCATCAAGATCAGTGAAACCACTTAAAACCTTTCAGCCCAATTTCAAACAGTGCCATCATATCTTTTCAAGAGTAATCAAAGAGATCAAGAAAATGAAACAATTTGGAATAGATGGGCTTCTGATACCACTTATAGGCCTGTACTGACATTGCCCTACCCACCTCAGTGGGAATGCTCTGTGCATATATATACATAACCAGTAAAAGTTATGGCACAATTCTACGTTGATCAGGGAGGAATGAAGCCATGGTTCTGCCTCCTCATTGAAAGACCTGCCAGCTCATGCCATGAAGCCAGAAATTGTGAAATAAGTTCTGCCAGGCTTTTCAGATTAGTAGATTTTTAAAAAAATATTTTAAATTAGCCCACTTAAGAAGAAATAACTATGCCAGCTCCAGGCCCCTGGAGTAGAGCTACAGATCCATAGTCAGCTTTGACCTGCTTATGCCCTGCCCTGGAGCCTTGCTACCAGCAGAAGAACTTTGCTGGGGATCACTCTCCATAGTGGAGCTGAGAAACCAGAGTAAATTGAATCTCACACTGATGGAAACCTTCTCAATCCCATTCTAATACCTTTCCCCAAGCCAGTGAATCAGTGGGTCAAGCATGCTTAACCCAGTAATTTAATGCAAGCCTTCCCAAACTTTTCTCCCCTTCCTTTTCAGAGGTTTTGACTATATTATTTTTAAAAAGGAAGCCATCTCACCATACTACCCTCTGACTACTTAACGCCTAGCTTGAATCAAAAGCTTACCTGCTCTCCAGATGCTCTCTTGTTTGAATCCAAAGCATCTGGAACTTCTACAAACACCTGGATGACCAAACTACTTCAAGCTAGAAAGGAATAATACACATGCAGGCCTGCTCCACTCATTTTGCTAAACGGCAGTGTATTTAAGTTCACCTCCCATCTAGACTATATTGCAACTGATTATTCTATCTGCCATGGCTGCCACCAGCATCCAGTGGAAGAGGATAGTTACCACACATTTGATTAATAAATTTAAAAAATAGGATTTTGTATTTCATTGAATGACCTTCCCGCAAAACAAACACCTCCCTTTAAATTAGACTTGTATATGCACATCTCAACCACAAATACATGCTGAGGCTTTTCAGAATCTTTTATTTTAACTTGTCTGCCAAAGATGAAATCAAATAGGAGATTATTACCCTGGTGAGGTTCTTTCCTGGGCAATGGGCTTGTATATAAATGCATCTATAAATATTGTATCACAGCACCAATAGATTCCACTACATTCCTCTCAAATTATCTGGGTTCATTCTTAGTCATGGATGATTTTAGATATGATTATCTTTATGATTAAATTTGTTTAGCTCATATTTTAAAGCAAACCTACCTTATTTTGTACTTTTGAACCAACATGTCAGCTGAAATTGTCATCCTTTGAAATTTGCATTTCTCTAGATTTTACAGCAGAGTTCTCTAATAAAAATATGTGGATGAAAATAAATATTTTAAGTGAAAAGTAATATTGGTGAAAATAATCTTTGAGATTCATCATATTAGGGAAAATGCTTGCAAAAACCTGCCTATTAAGCAAAACTGCATATAAAACTGCATGTATTAGGAAATATACACAAAATGCACACACACATTCTTGCGCTAACATTAAAAAATTAATGTTGGGAATAACCTGAACATCAGAGTGGAAAAAAGAGAAACTGAGTGAAATCAAAACTGACAGATTTACCCATCCCAAGTACATTCCCATATAGTAGTAGTTCACTGAGAAAACACAAGAGTTATTTACTGAAAATGAATTCAGCAGTGGACTAAATATGCTAGACTAAGATGGCACTGACAGTAAATTGACAGTAATAATAGCTTAGCTTTATGCATAAATGCACTCACTTATGGGACTTTAATGACTCTAGGAGTAAGTACATAATTTGCGAAACTACCAAGTTCCATTTATTATGGAACACCATCTCTGCTCTAGCTTTGGCCTTCTGGCCTTATAGCATCTATGAACCACAGAATCTGAACCTGTTAGTGATCCTGAATTATCCTCCGGCATCCAGCCAGGACTCCCAGTAAGTGACATAAAAAATATCAGCTGACATAAGGGTAGACGCACTTCAGACACTGTATTTTTCCAGAACACAGAGCTCTACCAAGCAGAATGGCTAAAAACAAAAACAAAACAAAAACACCCAACACAGAAAGAACTCTGAATGCAGGAACTTGTTGTGGGGACCAGAAATGAAAGGTGTTTACAATCCTTCCCTTATCTATTCCTAACTTGTCTACCTTTAACCAGTCTTTATTTCAGCAATATAATTTAGGGCTGGGCAGAAGTCATTATGGTGCTGTTATTATTAAACCATTGGAAGTCAAAAATCCTTTGCTAATCTATCGCAAATCACCCAGAAATCCACAAGTTGCTCCTGCTGGTCACTACTTAGCTAAAAAAGTAAAAGTCATATGGATCGAACTTCTTAATTCAAAGTGAGAAATTTCACAGACATAACTCTGTGGTGGGTTGTACTCAGCCCAGCCTTGTTCCATAAATAGGGGCTGCTGGATATATCAGGTTCACAATGACTGCAACAAAAGGGTTGGATCCAAATTCATCGTTGTCCTCAGATAAGGACTGATGGAACGGAACTTTCCACCATCCTCTTCTGTTTCCTACACATACTTTCCGAATCTGTTTTGGATGGGTGTTGCATCCAATTGTTAAGTGTCTGTGAACCACTAAGGTGGTTTATTATATTACACAATGCATACATATCATTAATACATGCAAAATAAATAAATAGCGCTATCAGATTGCTTTCATCACTATCTTGTGGAAAATTGAGTTATCAAGACAAAGCTGATTAAAATGTGTCTACGTGAAGGATGGAAAAGTGGGTAAAGAACTAACTATATTTGAAATGGTACTCAGACAGGGGTATAAATCTAAGAAATTGTTTGCTAGTATTTATCATATATTGATTGCAGTAGATGATGATAAAGGCAATTGTTTTAAATTAAAATGGGATATGATCTTAAACATAGAAATCTCTTTAGGCCAGTGGAACTATATCTTTCAGATTGGTTCTAAAATCTCCCAATGTGTCAACCAAAAGGAAACATTTTATAGAATGCTATTTTCTTCGTATACAACACCAGAAAAATTGGGAAAGATACACCCCAATGTCAGCAATGCTTGTTATAAATGTGGGAAGGGGGGAAATGCAGGCTTTTACCATTTATGGTGCACTTGTCAAAAGATTAGACCTTTTTGAGGGAAAACTATGATTCATATGAATAGTATGATTGAATATCCCATTTCTATGAATCCCATGTGTGCTTTATTTGGATATGTTCAAGAAGCTGTTAAAAGTGAGCTTATGAAATTGGTGGGGAAATCTTCTTACCACTGCTAAATTAGTTATTGCTGCATATGGAGATTACCTATTACTCCTTCTATAGAAGAATGGATTGATAAGATATGGTGCATCGCTTCAATGGTAAAGTTAATGGAATTTGTTCATCTATGGGAGGACAGATGGAAAGAACATAAATTTGAACATCTCTCGATCCCATTTATTATTTATATGAGACAGCAATTTGATTTTGGACATTAATAAATTCAGGACTTTGCAATGTTGGTCTAATTTTTGAGAATAGTGTATGTTGTAAAAATAGGATTGGTATGGTTGGGAATTGTTCGGGCTGTATAGGTTTTAATTGTAATTACAACTTTATGTAATGTGTGCGATGTTTTGCCAGTTTGTATACTTATTGTAAGTGAAAAAATGTGTCTGATGACAGGTTATGCTGTGATTAGGAAATAATATTTTCTTTACAGTGATTGCAGAAACAATACTTAATCAATCCTGTACAAATTTAGAAAAAAAGGCCTACAACCCCCAGCAACTGGGGGTTGCTGTCAAGTAGCATGTTGGAAGCTGTGGATCCACCCCACAAAATTGTGCACTCTTAGCTATTAGCACAACCCTATGTGTGTTTACTCAGAAGTAAGCCCCATTGTGTTTTATGGGAATTATTCACCCAGTAAGCATGTCTAGGATTGTTCTGTCATGTAACATGTGATAAGATACTTCCTATAATAAATGTAACGGAAATGTGAACTTTTTGTTGTTTAATGCAGTTCTTCACCTGTCCATCTATTTTTGCCCCTCCATATATTCTATGTATGCATAAAATGAGCAAACTAACTCAGCCAAAAATTCTGTTTAACTATTTGATATAATTGCTAGGATTTTATAACTTTTCAAAAAGAAAGCCTAGCCAGGATTTAAATTAAGTATGAAGTTTAATACTTGGTTTAGTTTGAATTAAACTAAGCTTGCAACAGTTTATTTTTATAATTGCAACTTGTTAATTTTCAGAAACAGAAATATTCTAGAAGAAAATTCCATCAAGGAGAAAGCCAAAAACTGCCAGAAAGATTCCAACAATTTCTTAAACACAACTGTGTTCTCAACATCTAAGAGACAGAAATGTTTGGTTTAAGAACTGAGCTATGAAGTCCTCCTTGATCATGGGTGATCTCTTGAGCCCTCAGGCATTTTTGCATGAAGCTATAATCTATTTTTCCTATCCAAAAAGACAGATGGTAGACAGAGTAATGCACTGTTTGCCTTGTTCAGCCCCTGCAGCAATTTCAGAGGTATGTAGTTTATTAAAGATCGTAATAGCAAATGTTTATGCAGTTATTAATGAATCAGTTGCCCTGGTACAATATAAATATATGACATTTAGGTGTATATGTATGTAAAATTAAACTTTTCTTGCTTCATATAATGGACATTTACAGAACCCACAAGTTGGTCTGAAACTGTATATGAAACATGGAAGGTGGAAAACTAGATCATTCATATGTAAAGTGCATAACACATTCTTGGTATACACATTCTTGTGTTGACTTTCCCTATGGATTGTGGTGCTTTTGTGAGTGACAGATATATCAGTTTTCTGGCACTCACATTACACACAGGGACATGCTTAGGTGGTTTATGCAATGAATAGAAGTGCAAGGTAATCAATCAATCTCTCCCACCACACATCTCCTGATGGTTTTCATGCTCAGCTTCAAAGATTGGGTAGGATTTCAACTTGTATAATGAATCAAAGCACACAATATAATCTGAGAACATGGAACTTTAGGATATAAAGCACAGCTTCTCAGTTCCAGCACATAGAGTGTTCTGCAAAAGACTCACTGGATTTGCGCTCTGAAAAGTCACAAGGAGGAAACACTCCAGATTGTGGGTGAATCAGACAGAACATAGGAAGCAACTTTATACTGACTATATGGTCTCATACTGTCAACACTGATTGGGACAGTTTCAGGCAGGTTCCTTTCCTAACTCTGGCTGATGAAACCAGAGATGGAACCCATGATGGAACTTTGATCCCTCCATAGGTATGAGCTGGTCTTGGAACTGATCAGTGGGTGGCATGGTCAATCATACATTGTTTGAATGTCTTAGAGAATGTGGTGGTCCACTGGAGAAAATGGCTCGTGTCGAACATTATAAACACAATTGGCTGAATCCCATTACACTAAATGGTGCTATGTACAATTAAGGTTGCATATAATCCTTGACGTGAGAGATACTTTTACATTAAGATCTGTGAAAAACAATTTTGCATTAGATTCAGGTAGCAAGCCTGTAAGGGCAGTTTGGCTCTTTGAGAGCCAGTGTGATATGGGAGCTAGTGTGGTGTAGTTGTTAAGAGCGCTGAGCTGGGATATGGGAATGGATTCAGCCACAGAACTCCCTGGTGACTTTGGGCCAGTCGCAGACTCTCAGCCCAACTTATATCACAGGGATGTTGTTGCAAGGCTAAAACTGAAAAATTATGTAAGCTGCCTTGCATTTATTAGTTATTTTAAAATAACTAATAATTTGAACTGGGTTCTAGATTTGAAGCCATGGAACACTTCTATTCAGAAATAGAATAAAATATTCAAAAGCAACCATGAATTGCAGGAAAAGACCTCAATCTTATCTTGCTTTCAATTGTATAGATGGATCCTGTATGTTATTTTACCAGACTTCAGTCGTAACATTCCTCCAAGGAACCCATTTTATCTTCACAATAGCACTACGAACAAAGCAAGGCTACATGCTGGCCAGATTTGTTCTGGAACTGTGTGCCTGCAGAGGTTCTGAAGACGCAGTGCTCTCTGTTCCCTGTGAATTAGTGGATGGGGCCATTGCTTGGCAAGCTGCAAAACCCATTGCCTGGAAGGTTCCACTTAAGCAATTGCAGCAATGCATCATGGAGGTTATTCTGGGCCAGGGATGGGGTTGATGTTTGGGAAGCAGACAACATAATATTAAGTATTCTGGTAGCTCAGCCAGATTTAGTTCTTGTTACTGAAGATATTTGGCAGTGATCTCCAAAACAGAGTTTCAAAGCATTTTTAACAGGGTATACATACTTACCTTGAAGTACCTCCCATTGAACTCAGTGGGCTTGCAGCTGAACAGACGTCCATAGGATTACATTATTCATGCCATTTGCTTTAAAAGCAACAAAACAACAACAAGCCTTTTATGGAAGCAGAGCATGAATCCTTCATGTAGAATTATGAGCTGTAATTCAGCCACATAATTTCATTTGGCTTTACTGATAAACCTTTTACTTATTCTGAGATAATTGTTCCTCTTTCCTTTCCAATCAATAGAACCACTCCTGTATCTAAACGTTTGCCATTATGAAAGAAATGTTCCTCTGTATTGTATTTCTCTCCACACCTATAGAACAGACATGAAAGGTAATTTTTCTTCCTGGAGACTTTCACAGAAGAAAGCTCTACGTATTGCTAATGAGGTGTGTGACACTCCCAGCATTTTAACTCATGGTGCTCAATGAGTTAACGGCAAAAAGTTCTTCTGAGGCTTCATACTGCTGCAAGGAATAAATAATTCACAGCCACTTTTCCTTTATGACATCTAGAAACATGTGTACAGCATGCTTTGTTTCCAAGTCACAATTAAGCCACTTGATCAGAGCGTTAACAGTACTAGATTATCTTTTCATGCTGACATAGCATTTACAAAGTTCTGCTACTGTATAAGGGTCTATATGTTTCCCCATTCCTGTGAGATACTGGCTGGGTTCACACTGCATAACAACTAACCCTATGAGATTTCCATGACATGCAGTTGTTTTTCCAAGAATTACCAGTCAGATGTTCGGCTGGTTGCCTGGGAAGCATTGTTTCTGTATTTTTGGTTGTGTCTTCCTGGTCTTGCCATGCTTCCCAGATTCCCCTGTGAGTGAAATCCCTGTGGTTTTGCCTATCAATTGCAGCAGCCTTCCTGATTGGTGCACTGCAGTCCTGATACAGGTTTCCCCCTTCCCCTTCCTGCAGAGCTTCCTAGCCAGTCCAGAGAGATTTTTATTAAATGAAAACAATTTCACCAAGAGTCACCCTTTTACTTCCATGAATTTTTGCAAAAGTAAACAGTGGATGGACCCATTGCTTGGACAAGGGACATATAGTGAGCAATGGCACATCTGTTACTCAGGAGCTGTGAGCAAAGAGAGAGTAAAGGCTAGAAATGGCCAGTTCTGAGCAGGGTGACTCTATGGTACTTCCATACCAACAACAGCACAAAATGGTAAAAGGATCTGCACAACTGGAGACACCATACTGAAACATGGAAACCTTAGATTAGACCATTGACTCTCTCTGTATTTTCAGAAAACTAATCCTATTATGCAAAAATTCTGGGACTGGTTCAGTATTTTGGTTGTTATGATCCTGCAGAATCCAGTTCTGTTCTGCTCAACAGACTTTTCTTGAGCTCTGCCCAGGCTTAGAAAGTAAGCCAAGCCAAGATGAAGTCCACAAATACTTTGAATGCTACTGGAATTTCTCTTGTGTGGCCCAGGAACCTTCTTCTGCAGCACATGTGTCACATACAAATCCCACAAGTGTTGTGTGCAGAAGCGGGACTTTACTTGTGCAATTTTCACACAGGCTTGATTCCTGGTAGAGGCCTGCACAAATGCTTGACTCACTTGGATCCAAATCAGACATACAGATGAAAAAGTGGTGTGAAGTCTGAAGAGCTGAGCTGAGGGAATCCATTCCCAAAGTGGATTCCTCACACATCCCTAGTCCAGATGACACAACAGTCCCATAAGGGAAGGATTTTGTCACGGCTTCTCATGTACAAACTTGTGCTTTATCTTCAATATACTAGGCACATTATTTCCAAAGAATGAAGAAGTTGGAAACATGGAAAAAGTCGTTGTGAACCTTCTAGCAATTTGCACTTTGCTAGAAGAAACTTGGTTCAGTCATGTTTACTGTGCATTGAATGGTGTGAGTAACCTGACCCATAAGCAATTTCAGAAGCGTTGGACACACACTCATTGAAAAGTATGTGTTGGGTCATACCAGTTACCCAGTTCACCAGCAGTGGCACATGCCTGATGTCACATTCCCTGAAATTTATGCATGACCCATGCATAGTTCCCTGGCTACTTCCTCTTATGTCCCTTAATATCTACTACAGGTATAGCAACTTGTCCTCCTACAGAACTTTTGACCTACAATTTTGATCACCCCTAACCATATGGCCTATAGGAGTTGTAGGCCAAAACATCTGGAGGCCACAAGTTGCCTGTCACTATTTTGGCCTACAATGTATCATCCTTTCTGCCTGATGAAGGAATGTAGGGATGGCTTGGATTCCTCTGATCTTATACTATATTATCTTGCCTGCAGTAAAAAGTATGAGCCATGAATCTATTAACAATGCGCTTGATATAACACAGTGCAGATGGAATACCTGTGTGTATTTGTGGTTTCTCCTCCATAGCAAAAATGTTTTGTGGCAAGGCTTTCCTGGATGGTGAATGGCCTAATTAATGTTGGCTTTGTTTGCCCAGAGGTTGAGCCATTATCTTGCTGTGATCAGGGCTTTTAATCACTTCACAGCTGCCATGACAACCATGGACTGCCCAATGTGTTGGAGATCCGACACATAGAGCCGGTCCCACACAGGATTTATTTTTGTTCTTTGCCTTGGTTAAAAGGTTATAAATAATGAAGAGCACACTACAATAAGAATCTGATAGAGTAATGGTGCTCATTAGAAGCCATCTTTGAAGATAACTTAAAGTGCAAACCACACTTTCATCTTCAATAGTAAGAACAAATGTGGGGAGAGCAGGATAGGAAGAAAGCAGCTACATATCCATTTCCATTTCTGTTCTAGCCATTAAAAATGAGCTTCTGCAACTTCTTCTTTTCCCCAGTTACCACTGTCTGAATGAGAAATACACAAAGGAATTTTAGCCCAGCCCTACAGCATCTTCCTTCAGCTAATCTTGACAACACCCATAAAGTGGCTGTTCAGTTGCACAGCAGTGAGCATTTCAAACCACAGGGCCTATTCTACTTTTCTTGAGGGACACCTCCTGCTCTAGAAGGCCATGAGCTGCTCCTTCAGCTAGCATTACAAGGTGCTCACCTCTTGTTCATGTGCATTCTGGAAGGATGGAGAAAACCCTCCTGCCCCATCTTCCATCCTACAAAAGGGGGTGCCATTCACCAGCTAGTTTTGGAGCTTATGAAAGAAAAAATAACTGGGAGACAGAAGCTCATGTCTTTAATAGCTTTTCCTTGTTTAACCTTCAGGTCCCAGTGATTCTTTTATGGAAAATTTCAAACTTCAGAGCACACTTAATTTAAATGAGATTAATTCCTCCCTTAAACTCACCCCACCCCCCACCCACCCCAAAAAAGTGGTGTGACACTGCCTCTGTTGTGTGAGATTTGCTGTGGAATTTCAGTGAGTCCTCTCTTAAGAAATGGAGCAGAGTCATCCTCTATTTCATTTAAGAATCAAGAAGACATATTTCTACAAAGCATGCAGCTTTTTATGCTTCGGGGGCCCAGTAATTCAGTTAGCTCCTCTAATTGAATTATATTTCATAGATGTTGAATACACCCTTTATGCTTGTGTTGCTCCCGAGCATACATGCAGATCAGAATAATGTTGTTTATTGCATAAGGGATGCTGGTTATGTAGGCCACACTCTTTAGCAGGTTAATAAAAGACCTCATATGGTAATAGGATTTGAGTAAGTACAATATGTAGGCTGAGAGATGGTATATGAAGTGGGACTCACCATAATCCAAATTCAACCCCCAGTGATAATTGCTCTAATATATTTCAGATTTGGCTGTTATGAATCAAGTTAAATATTTTCTGTGATGATTTAGATACTATTTCTTATTGAAAAAGTAAGTGAGAAGGGTGGAAAGAGTGTTCAGAAGTAAGACATTTTTGCAAAGCATTTGGTCTGTTATAGCTAACTGGTGAATAATTATGAAGTTATTATTATTGGTGCTTAAGCATTTCTAATGTAATCATAATAAAAAATATCAGTTGAATATACAGTTCTGGGAACAGCTTCAGGAAAAAAACCCTACAATAATATTCACACTAATTTCTCCATTTATTTTGCATGAAAAATTGTATTTAATATGCTAATTTATGCACATTTTTACAGGTTTAGAGACTTATTCCAAAAACTATGATAGAATAAGCCTGCAATATCTGTGAACAAAGCATTGACTAAATATAAATATTCCCTTACATGTACTAAAGTTGTAATGAGCTATGAATATAATCAGAGGCTAAAAATATAATTCTGATTTTCATTGTTCTAAGCAGCTTACAAATCAATGAATTGTAAGCAAATTAAAATATCATAATTCTTCCAAGAGGAAGAATTAAAATTCAGAAAGCTAGAGAGAATACAGATGGGTGAGATTTCCAAAGGTGTCCTCAGATACACGTGGAAATTATCGGAATGCTTTTTGGAGGGCAGGGGTGGTGGGTTGCAGCTTCAAGACACAGTTGTATTCTGCCTATGCAAAACTCATACATGATCGCAATGTATTTCTCAGTCTTTCACCTTTGGTGAAAGAAGGTGAAAGAATTTGCTTCAAAGCAAATTTAGCAGTCATGAAAAAAAAGGGGCTTCTTATTGAGCTCTAACTGGTTAGAGAACAGAAAGCAGAAAGTGGGATTAAATGATAATTTCTTCAAATGAGGTAACCAGTGGGCTTAGACAGAGTTCTTTATTAGGACTAATGCTTTTCAACCTTTTCATAACTGATACGGATTTAGCAATGAGCAACGAAGAAGCCAAGTTGGTTGATGAACCCAAACTATTTAGGGTGGTTAAAACCAAAGGGGATTGCAAGGAGTTCCAAAGGCTGGGATAATCGGCTTCAAAGTGGTAGGTGGGGTTCAGTGTATGCAAATGTAAAATAATGCATGTTGGGGGGAAAAGTCCCAACTAATGGGATCTGAGCTGGCAGTGATTGGTCAAGAAAGGGGCCTTGCGTTGTGCTGGACAGCTGGACGAAAATGTCAACCTAGTGCATAGCTGCTGTGAAAAAGGCAAACTTGATGTTAGACATAATTAGGAAATGAACTGAAAGGTTTTAAAAATAGAATTACCAAGATTGTACTCCCTTTATGCAAATCCTGGACTTCCCTGCACTTTGAATATCATATATAGTCACCTTACCTGAAAAAGGACATTATTGAGCTGGAAAAGATAAAGAGTTGGACAACTAAAATGATCAAGGGGCTGGAAAAACTCCCCTATGAGAAGCAGCAAGAACTGGGACTGTTTAGCTTAGAAAAATGATGAATAGTGGGAGATATGAGAGAGGTGTTGAAAATTACAAATAGTGTGTAGAAAAATTACACATGGTTTTCCTTCTCCCAGAATACAAGAACATGGGGCTATCCCATGGAGCTGATTGATGGGAGGTTTAGGATAGGTAAAAGGAAGTACTTTTTCACAAAATGCATAGTTAAACTTGAATTAACTCCCACAAGAAGTAGTGATATCCACTAATTCGGATGCCTTTAAACAGGGATCAGACGAATTCATGGAGGAGGTGGCTACCAGGAGCTACTGGCATTGTGGTTTGTGTGCTCTTTCCAATATCGGAAGCGGCATGCCTGCATTAAACAGTTGCTGAGGACCTTGGCAGGCAGAGGTCTTGCACCAGTCCTCCTTGAGGGATCATATCGTTTGTTCTTGAGCCATGCCTTTATTTATTTATTTATTGCAGAGCTTGAGGCCCTGGCATGATGAGGGGTGAGATCAGAAGGATTTAGGTTACCTGTACCTGCAGTTTGTAATGGGGAGGGGGCTCCATATGATTCTCCTAATCTCCATTCCAGGGCCACAATTTTAAAAAGCCTCCTATAAGTGAAGGAAAATTGAGCACTCAGAGACAAATATGAAATTATTGTCACATAAAGTTTAGCGCAGAGTTTCAGCAATGTCCCGTGGCATTTTCCTTTCTAAAGTGGAGTTGAAATGCCAGTCTTTTAACTCCCTTGCTACACTTCTTTAAGCAGGTGACTTCACTTTCATCATTGGAAGGCTAGCCCTACTCAGTTATTTAGAGAAGAAACTTTGCAGGTAGAGTTCATGCTGAAATAATCACAGGACCCATTCCTCTGCCATGCATGAATTGACCTGTTGTCCACAGAACAGAATATAAGAACAGAAAAAAGGGGCATTTTCTATAAAAGGCACTTGGAAGGATGGATGGAAGGAAGGGTATTTCAGTAGGGACTTACTTCCAGGTAAGTGTACACAGGATGGCTATCTAGGTCTGTTTGAAAATGACTTTAGCATTATTTAAAGAATAAAATCTTATGCATGGCCTACAAGATGCTGGCTGAAGAATGCTGGGAATTGAAGTTCTTTTTTCTGTCTGCACTCAGAAAAAACTACCAGAAATCTAATCATAAATATTTATTTAGGATAAGTGAATCCTAGACCCTGTGCTACAGGCACAGGAGTTACTCGAAAGAGAGGAAAGGAGAGCAGAGCAGCAACTGTGAGTGTGATTAACTTTGACAAGGATCAGTACAGATTTGGTCCTGCACCTTCTATGCTAGACACTTGAACAGGTACTGTACAGTAATTACGTGCTATTTCTTTTATCCTCCCTTATTTCTCACAATAGTAGCCTTGCGGAATTGCCATAGGTAAGTTCACATGAGAATTTCCACTCAAAGCACAGAAAATGCTTTTCATCCCCAAAACTATGTGAAATGGAAAGAAGCCAACAACTGTCTCAAAAACTTCAAAGAGGCTTTTTTTTTGGTTCAATTTAGCTTCAGAAAAGGCCCTTTAATTCTTTTTTCCCCATAAAGAAAAAGAAGCTGCTTCCCCCATTTCTTTTCTTTCTCACGACAAAGGCCTTGAACTGAATGTGGCATGGCATATGCCAATTAAATTTTAAAATTATGTCAATAGGTTGAATCCATACTTAGTCAGAACTGACCCACTGAAATCAAGGGGACAGAAATTAGTCATGAGGAACTTTCCCACTCTTTTTAAAATGAATCTGTTCAAGGCATGTCTCATCTATACTGCTGTTACCCACCTTGAGTCATTCTTTCTATACAAAGGCCCAAACTTGAATGGAAAGGAACCATGGTTGGTCCTTTATTCCTAACATCTCACAGGAAAGGACTAAAGTACCTGATGAAAGCTACATTCCTGTCCTAACATGCAGCCAGGGGTGGGGTGATGGAGTATCTAAGAGATTTAAGCCTTATCCAAGGTCTTCCGTCCCCTGCCACGCACACACCCCAAAAGCAGGAACTCAGTTTTAAACATCTCCATTTGTTAAATCTTTTAGACTTTAAAGACTTTGGTCAGAAAAATGGGTAATAAAGGTCAGGCCTTAGGTTGTAAAGTGTAAATTAAATCTGTTGTGGGCACAATTAATTTATGCTGGTGGTGTTGGAAGGCAATTTGCTCTGCTGGATAGAAGGCATAAAATTAACTTGCATCACTGCCCAATGTATCAGACTATCCTGTTTGACCTTGTTATTGATGAACTGCAGGGAATGTTTGTGTCAAGTAGAATGTTAATCTATGAACACCCCAGGTGGGAGAAACATAAAGGCAAGGTTGCCTTTGTCTTCTTGAAGTGTCACCCTTTGTGCACGGAAGCACTCATGATCATTTTATTCTGGAGTTTATGGACAAAAACGTATTTTAAATGGAAAGCCTGTAAAGCAGAGTAAAGCTATGGTAGTGTAGTAAGGTTTGGGCATGAAATCAATATTCAAAGTTCATTTTCTGCTCTATTTCCCCTAGAGTTAGTCGTCATGGCTCTAGGATGCTTGTCAAGATAATTGCAATATGCCAAGAGCTGAAGTGCTTTTTTTCTGCCCATTCTAGATTCTGGTTCATCACCTCGTTTCTCTAGCCGTCTCTTTTAGAAATTGGCTGCTGAAATGGGCATGGCCAAGGAATATGCCTGGAGACCTTGGTCTAACACTACCTTGACATCTAAAGAAAGATGGTCCTACCTCAGCACAGCAATAAAACAAAATAACAAACTCTAAATATTTTCAATTTAGTTTGCATTTGTATCCCAGCCCTATTAAAAGTGTTCTCTGTCTTTTTAAATCGGCCACACATCGCTTCCATTCTTTGTGCTTGTTTGTATTCTGCTGCTTTTAGGATCCTCTTTTGTACCATGGTGTTTTGATGTTTGCTTTCACTTTTATCATTTAATTTGTTTCATTGTAATTTTAATGTTATATAAACTGCTGACCTCGCTTAAACAAAGAAATCTTTCACCATTAATGTTTATTCAAACCACCCTTTTGTGAGTTTGTGGAAGTCACTTCTTTGGTCAGCCGGTACTGATTTTCAACCACACTGAACACCATAGGATGTATTTCTTCACAAGGTGTCTGTTTTTATAGCTATTCGTTTTCTCCAACCCGCTGCATTTTCTGCATTTGAAAATGGAATAACTTGGGATAAGCATTCCAAATCTTCTCCAAACCATACTGCAAATGATCCCTGAGTATATTAAGGAATGATGATGTGAGATGTAGATGACATCAAGAGGAAACCTTAGTAAGTGAGTAATGACTCATTAGGGATCTAATGCAGCCTCAGTGTTGAAGCAAAGCAGGAATGATTCTGATGAGTGCCTGAATGGAACTTCATGAACATCACTTTGCACTCAATGAAGGTAGAAAGTTGAGATATAACAGTAAATCAATAAGCAACCTTAGATTCTGGCACTTTTGGAACTACAACCCTATTTGGACGACTTTTATGTCCTGTTTCTCTTTAGTGCCTATATTTGTTTATAGCCTGCACTGGCCATCCATTGTTTAGACAGATGAAGTAATCTTTCAAAGCAGGTTTCATTCCCTTGGTTCAGCACCTTCAGTATAGGTATGGATTCTATAATCTCTAGATGTTGATATCACTATTTCTCCAAAGACACTGGGATGGTGAATAATGACCCCACAAAGGAGCCATTGATGTGCATTGATGGCCTTTCAAATGAAGGTTTAAAATTTGCATACTGAAGCTGCATACAAGGCTTTCTGGAATTTTATATCCCAAGAGCAATAGATTAAGTCCATATTTACTCAGAGTAGATCCATTGAAATCATGACTTACTTATTCCACTAATTTCTATAGGTCTGCTCTATGCAGAACTAAGAATGGAGCTAATTTCAGGGCTCAGAATGCTACAGTGATGCCAATATTTGACTTGCTTAATCTCAGTCTCAAATTAGCATAGTAATCTTTGAAACATGATGAGGTTTAAGGTGACTCATTTAAGTTTATGATGAACTGAAAGTGTCTAATTCCTTCATCATATGCCAAGTCCAACACACATGGCTCCCACCATATCTATCAATACATTTTTAGTTGCTTTTTATAGGTTTTTCTATTTTCCAGTCCTATCTTAATTGCTTTAATTCTGGCACATCAACAAGCACCCAAGAAACTAAGCACTTAGTAATACTCTAGTAGTTCCATAGGAGCATATGGACAGACATCTGAATGGGAAGGTGTAACTTAGTGACTTGCAATAGCAGGTGGTTAGTTTCAATGGACTTCTGGCTCTCTCCAACTCTACTACTTCTATGAGTCTATGAAAATATACCTCCTATGTCTCCTATAACAACACACCAGTCTTTCTTCCGTACCCTGTCAAATGCTAAATATCCAATTCCATTATGGCATATGCATCAAATCCTGGAAAAAGATATATAGAAATGGTAGAGTTAGTTTACATGTGCAATGGTATGACTTGTTTATGTATGCAGATGCAAGGATTTGCCTGCTAAGGCCTTTTATTTTTCTCCCTCCTTCCAAGGGTTATTGAATAATAGCAGTCTGATAGTATATAATAACTTTCATTGAGGCAATTCTTTAAATCTAACAGGTTTATTCATAAGTGTCAGAGATCATCTAGGAAGGATTGGACTTTGCAATCTGGCTTTATTGCTTTGAAATATTTTTGAGCATCACTTCTACTTCCAAGATAAACCTCATTTTGATAGAATTTAATATGCAAGTGTTTGCAAAATTACAACATATCATTATGCAGCAGCTCATTACAATAATTCCTAAGCATCCAATTTTCCAAACCTATATTGGTATAAAATTTATGTCTTTTTGTTACATCATTTAATGAAATAGTTAGGTCATCTGGAGGCCGCAAAACATTTCCTAAGCTATGAATATCAAAACCCCAAATTAATATTAAACGAAATGTCATAAAACTGCATAAAATATATCTATTTAAATCAGTTTATCAGGAATGAGTCTGCATAGATGAGGCTTGCTTTATATTATCATATACATAGCAAATTATCCAAGAACTATTATTGCCATCCTTAGAAAGTCTCAAGTGTATATTTAACAACAGCAAAGCATTGTGTGTTGGCAATCACGCAACTGTTACCTCTAAAAAAAACAAAAGAGAGTTAGCACCCTAATGGATCCTTCAGGAATTCTTTAGTCTTCTGTGAAATATTTTTTTCTCTTCTAAAAATCTCTGGAATTATACCATTATTGGTAATTGGTTGGGAAATGTTCTATCTGCAGCTCTCATTTGATTTTTTCTTCTTCATTTACAAGACTTTTCAGCTCCCACAGTATTCTAGTTATCAACAGGACAAACCTGATATTTACAGCTCTTGCCAGAAAAACAATACATTGTTAGGGTACTTACATTTGAAAAGTTCACAGAACATACTAATTCAGTTCCACAGTTTGTTACAGCTGCAGTTCATAGTCTCAATAAACAGTAAATCAGGGGTCTCAAACTCAACTTACCTGGGGGCCACTGGAAGTAGAGTCT
>NW_025336236.1:1623564-1643396 GCF_004798865.1 Varanus komodoensis
AACTTACCTGGGGGCCACTGGAAGTAGAGTCTGGGTGAGGCTGGGCCGCATCAAGTATTCCACCACCGCGGCGGTGGTGGGCCGCTCATCCCGCATCGCTCCCGGAGGCCGGTCCGGGCACCGCCGGCACTTTGAAGGCTGCAGGGCCCCTCCCCCGTGCCCCGCCAGTCCCGGCAATTGGCCCGCGGGCCGCGAGTTTGAGACCCCTGCAGTAAATGTAAGTAGCTGCTGAAAGGCTTAGTGACAAATTTTTGCAGTGTGAAAAGCTACGTTGACCAATAGAATTAATGGGATGAGAATGGTGATACTGTGTTATAATTCAAGAAAGAATAAAATGTAAAATTGTGCAGAATAGATCAGCAGAGACAGGTGTGCGTATTTACACAAAGGAAAGCCAAAAAAGGAAGGAAGCTCCATTTTTCTTTCACAGATCTACTCATGGTTACTGTGATGGAAGAAGAGAATGCTGAGCTGCATCACACATAACCAGTCTTGCTAAAGCTGGTGCCCAACAAGAACCAAAGGCAGCTGCAAGTTGGAGCTTCAGCTTCAGAGTCAATACATGTTTAATGTGGAAAATGAGTTTGCCATGTCTATGTCTATGCTACTCTCTGATAAACATGATAGCAGTAAGACAGTTGTGGGTCAGTCTTGAAGCATCCAAGATGCCATTTAGCTTACTTACATATTGAATATAGCTCATGCTTTCTTAGTGGTTCACAACAGTTAAAACCATGAAATGCAACATGATAAAATACAATATAGAAGTCGGCTATAGAATAGAAGTAAAAACTACAACTAAAATTAAACCAAATGGTCATGCAAAGGCTTACAATACAGAAACATATTTAAAACAACAGAAACTGAAAGAGATCGATATTGGGAAAAAATAGAAGGTCTTCACCTGTAGCCCAAGAGAGCACAATATAGATGCATGGAGAAACTCTCTGTAAATCTCATTCCACTAATGGGGCAGTGGGGCACAACAAAAAAGACCTTCTACCTGCCAACCACCCACATCACATTACTTTTTACTGAAGTTTCTGGTCTATGTTGAAAGAATCCAGACAAGATACTTCAGCTTGGCTTTCTCCATCCAGATAGGGTCAAAAGTGGCTTAACACCCTCAGGTGATAAAAGCTGTACCATGTCACTAAATCCATCTGCTTTTCTAGTGACAATGCTTCTTGAACAACATACCTAAACCATGAACTCGATCCTTTTGAAGGGTACCACTTTCTCCAGAACAGGCAAAACATGTACCAATCTACTTGGGCATCCAAGTAGAAGCAGAGGTTCAGCAATGTAATGCCCAGAAGGATACCATTGTTGATGCTATTGGAGGTCAAGATGTCAAAGAGCATCAACAGCAGTTAAGACTGGTGACCCCATTGTCATTAGGGTTGTATGTGCACTCTGGATTTTATTCTTTGAGGAGCTATCCATGTTGCTGAGCCTATTTTAGAGTTAGGTTCAGCAGTAAGGACACCAACCTGGATAATTCTTAAAGGGGACTGTACAAAATGATTGAGGA
Source organism: Varanus komodoensis (assembly GCF_004798865.1). NCBI lineage: Eukaryota > Metazoa > Chordata > Lepidosauria > Squamata > Varanidae > Varanus > Varanus komodoensis. Next base: position 1,625,099 of record NW_025336236.1, read on the forward strand.
TAAGGTTACTATCACAGTGGCTATGAATTACTTTCAATATCAGATATCTCTGAATAGCAGACTCTAAGTAAGACAAGTGCAGGTTGCTATTACACTCATCTCTTGCTTGTTGTCAACCCATAGGCAACTTGTCAACTACTCCAGGATTAGAACGGTAGACAGGTAGGACTCTGGTCTGATCCAGCACAGTGTTCTTATTATATAGCAAGTGTGAAAGGTTTTGGGGAAAATCATAATGAGCCATTATACATACACATGACTATATTATAAACATACACAAACTATCACATATATTATGAAATGTCATTGTTATGAGAAAGACATTGTTGCTCAAATAAATCTGAAGAGCTAACCATCTCCAGGCAATTCAAATTACCCAAATCCTCCTAACATTCATATTAAATATATTCCAACCCAGTATCCACATCAACAATTTTAACTGATAGTGCATAATTGCTATGTTTATTAGGATCCAGATTGAATAATTGATTCATAAAGGTAATAAATTATATCCAAAGTTGTTCAGAGTTGTTGTTGTGGTTGTCTACCTACATGCAGGTAAACAAATTCAATTAAGTTGACCATGAATATAATAGATCGTATTTTGCCAATCGATTGTTCAACAGAAGTAATGTAGTAATAGCTAATCTTCATTTTATAGCTATGACTAATGTTTCAGGTAATAAAAAAAATCCTGCCAATTGCACATACTAGCTTATTACAATACAGTTAAGATATTCAAGAAACATACTATATTATACAGTTTAAATGTGCTATATAACATTTTAACTTTTTTCTGAACTTTCTGATTTGTTTTTTTACAACTCCACCATGTGCGAGAGAGATATGCTCCAATTTATCCACACTTCCAACAGTCAATACTAATGCTCAGATGTATCTTAGTCATTTTTTAATGATTTCATATACAAACAGCAAAATATTTCATAGAAATTTTCCATTAGATTGACACATTGGGTTATTTTAGACCGATTGTAAAATATACTTTTCTGCAGATCCACAAAAATTTCTGTACTTAGCAACTAAATTAAAATAATTTCCTTTCTGGTAATCTGTCACAATTAATATATGATAAATATAAGTTAACAACTTCATAGTTCTGTACCCTTGGTGAATCTTTTTCCCAAAAATATGATTAGTTTTTTGATCATGTTTCAATCTCATATTTATTTGTACAAAAAGCTCTGAAACTAGATATATTGAAAGCACAAAATTTTTCTTGTTCACATTTTCCTACTACATCAGTCAAAGTATTAATTTCCTTAATCGTATTCACAAATGTTCTTATTTTATGTTTAGACCATTCTGATGAGTCACCAACTAGCTGGAAATTACTGTTATAAAAAGGATTGCAGCAAGGAGATTTTACAAAGCAACACACTTCTATATTTATCCCCAACTTGTAAAACAAGTTATAGAATAAAACTGTGTTTTTAAAAATCCTGTATTTCTTTAAAATTCTTCTGATATTCTAGCTTCATCACCATTTAACCACTTGGACAATATGCATAAGATGCATAAAAACAGCAATGTTTGGTCAATTCATACCAGGTGAATTAAAGGATTTATGCAAAAGTCCTGCAAATATTTTTTGCTTTTTGTTATCTCACAAAAAGAAAAAAAATAATATAGGAACATTCCCAGAGCTATTTCTAGGAATATATTCAGAAACAATTTTATTCAGTCTTTTTACCTACCATGCAATGAAAATCCTATATTCCTGATTGAATAGAAATATGTATCTTGCTAGCAAAGAAGGGTCTTCCCACTCTTAATGGTTTAGCACTCTTTTCATTCCTAGGTCAGAATATTCTATTGCCAAAGTATTGAAAACCTTTTATAGAATTTGGTAGCATCCAAATTATAGAATTTGGTAGCATCAGTCTGCTGATCTTGCAAATTTCAGGAATTGTACACAAGTTTGAACTTCCTACATGTAAATGATGCATGCAGAAGTTCCCAGGGTTCAGAAGATAATTTGGGGAGGCTGAAATGATTTAATTTTTTTTCCTCTTTGTAGATTCACTTTGTGGATTAGATTTTTTAAGAGGGGGAGAAACGTATTAATCAATTCATGACTACTTTGTGTATATATCTGATGTTCTTAAAAGCATGCTGGAAGTGTTGTTCTTTTAGACTGCTCCTCTTTTAACTTAAAGGATACTAGTTTATCTGCCTTATTACTCTTTTCAAAGCATTTTTGTTTTGCAAAGTTCTGAGTCCTTTCAGCTTCAAAAACATATTTTATTTCTCACAGTTATCTATGATGATTAATACCTTCCAACAAATTTGCATTTTTCTTTTACCTAATCCCCTTTTAACCATTAAAAACAGAAGTGTGTTTCTCTCACTGCAGCTCTATTCTCTCCCCCCACCACCCCCAGCTATTCTTCTAACATGTCAGCCTGGCACTATTTATCTGCTCATGGAATTGATAACTTTGGAGTGCACAGGAATTCCCAGACTCAATCAGTACATTCCTCTCACTGATAGACACTGTCTAGACCAGTCTTTCCCAATCTTGTGCCTTCCAGACATGTTTGGACTGCAGTACCCAGAATTCCCTGCCAATGTCCCCGCTAGATGGGAATTCTGGGAGCTGAGGTCCAAATGCCTCTGAAGGTCACCAGGTTGGGTAAGGCTAGTCTAGGAAGTCATAGGATTTTTCAAAGTCCCAGGTCCAATTCTGGGAACTGGCTTCAAGGTTGGAGCTAGGACTGCAACTCAGAGTACCTTGCCTCTTCCTTCGCAGAAGACATGGAAGAGCTACACTGACTGTGGATCCAGTATCACAGGAGTGACAGGGAGGGGAGAGGCATTGCAAGCATGTGAGACTGGCACTTCACACTCCAAAGTTCAACACAAGGGTTGGAATGAACCATTTCGGAACTGTCCCTCTAACTTCCCTTTGTACTCGACTTTGTCCTGCAAATTGAGTGAGGCGAGAGAAGTTTTGCATGTTCCTGGTTGCACAGTTGCACAACTGGCAACCCGCCCTATCCGGTGCAGCTGTCCAAAGAGCAGAATGCAGAAAAGAAGATTTGCCAGTGCCATTCCTGGTGAACAAATTTCTTTCCCATCTGCTGCTTCTGGCAGTGGTGGTGGCAGCAAGGGTGGAAAAGCAAGTGCACCAAGGGTCTTTCCAAGTGACCAACATGCTTCCCCAGCTTCTCTGAAGATGGCAGCGGTCCCAAGCATGAGCTGTTGCTGACCCAGTGTGTGGGGCTTGATTCCTAGGTAGTACCCTTTGCACACCAGGGGTGCTTATCAAGAACTTGGAGTCAGGCATGTTGGAAAGCGGACTGGAGTCCAGCGAGCTCCAGGTCCAAGCCATTAGAGAATCTGATGGATTCCTGCCCCTAAACAGATTCCTTGCACATCCATATTCAATACCCAGATGTCTGAAATTACCCATCTAAGACTTTTGCAGGGTGCAAGGAATGAGAAAATGCCTCTGTACTGCATAGGATTACCATAATCCAGATTAGATTGTGCCCTAAAATAATTTTCAAAGATAATAGTTGTTTTACACCAACTGCACATGAAAAAGATGCATTTAATACCTGTTTTGCAAATGTAAAAGAGAATGAAATAAATCCAATTAATTCTTTTGGTTTAATTGATTTAAAAGGTTAACAGGGTAACCTTTAACTATTTTAATAGAACATTAAAATCATTCTGAAATATATTTGAAATATGTTGATTTTCTCCCAAATGCCTTGCCACATTCAGAAAATATATTTCTGGAAAAATGACAGATTCTTATAGCAGTATATTCCACTCAGTGAAACAGATCTGTTGCCATACTTCCTAGGAACACATGTCCCCTAACTTCTTGTTAGGGAATAAATCCTCCTGTAACATGAATGATTCAAAACCAACTTTGTTCAAATGTAATGCTAGGAAAATCATTTCACACTTTCACCTAGTCTTTATTCTAGATAGTAGGAATCCAGTTAGTGGGTGAGAATCTGCTTGGTGCCCTGGTTTCCATCCCTCTTTCTGTCTGCCCTAAACCCACCTCACACATACATTTCTGTGCACACACCAATGTGCCACTGCTGTGCAAGCAGAGTTCCGCATCTTCAGACATGACTTGTGGCTTTGTGTAGTTTGTGCAGAGAAGCAGCTGGCATTCCCAAGCATTCACAGACTGGATCTCAGTGCAGCTCGCTTCCTGAAATGAAATGAGACTGAGGCAGGGCTGAGCACGGAGAAGAAGTCTGGCAAGTGCAACATTGCTGGACTCCAGCCTGATCTTCACATCCCTACCCAGAACTGGTATTTTTAACCAAAACACAACAGAGCCAACAAATAGTGGGTTGCCCACATATGGTATCCAAGCAAGCAACAATACCAAAATCATCGTTAACTGAGGAAAAATGGCCATTTATTACCTGATTAAAAAGCCTTAAATATGGTAGCTCAGTAAACATGTCTCATAGAGGGAAAAGAAAAAGAAAAGGAGGAGTGGATGGTGCTTTGTGGTACAACACATAGTTTAACTTAAATTTCTGAGATGGGAGTGAAAGAGAAGGGAAGGAGAGGGAAGAGAAGCAGAAAAATGCAAGAGAGAATTACAAATGCTTCCTATAAACTGCCTGATTCAAGAGGGAAGAGCGCGTGGATTCTAAAGCTGGATACCTAGACAAGGTCCATAGATTTTTGGAGATTGGAGGGACAAAGACAGATTTAGTAAGCGGTAAGAGGAACCAGAGGAAAAGGAAGTCAGAGCTTGGATGCTTACGGTGGTATGGGACCCACTGAATTGTGTGTGTGTGTGTGTAAAGTGCCTTCGGAAAGACCTGAAATTTCTAGGGCTCTTAATAGCTGATAGTGAGCCAGTGCTGGAGTTTGAGGAAGATTTAGCATTTAGCAACCTCTTTAAGTTCCCTTTATACAGTGGAGACTTGCTTGTTTGGTCAGTTGCAGTTTATGGCAAATTATTACCTTGATTTGCTCTATAGAGCAAAGTCATGGTAACTACACTCAGATAAGAGGGGTCCTTCTCAGCCAAGACTCTCAAGAAAGGACACATGAAATAGAGGCAGACGACAACGTATTAATAAAGCAGAACCACAAAATGCAGCAAAGAAACTGGTAGAGGAAAATTTCGTACACATCCCTAATCTTTCATAATCTAATATGTATTATCATACTATTCTGTGAATGTTGTGTAAATGACTATGATGAGCAACAGAGAGGCTTTTGAAGGATCATGTTTTCATGCATGACTCTGAACATTTCCTAAGAGTGAATGTTTCTCTACCATTGGAAGTTCCATGGAAATTACACAGGATCAAATATTTTTTGTGGATGAACACCTAATATGAAATACCCCAACCAAATCAATTTGCTTGGTGTCTACTCTGCTCGCTGTCAGGTTAAACCTGTTCTGATCCCAAATTTATAATGGAAATAATATGGAATTCCCCTACTAGATTAGCAGTTATGTTGCTCCTGTTTGCTCAATTTAGTTTTCTTATTAAGTTAATTTGCTCTGTTTACAATCTATTTTTGTAATTTATTGTTGTATTGCTTTAACACCTTGATGGAAGTCACCTTGAAGTCTAGCTGATGGAAAAGTTAGGTAAAATTTTCGATCCATCAGAGGGCAATAATAAATAATTTGCAATTGACTAAATATTGAAACAACAAGAGGAGTATTTTGCAATCCTGTTATGGAACATATAGACTTTTCAAGACAGAACATCTTGAAGTGCGATTCAGCAGGCATAAAATTTACAGCAAACTTGAAAAGGCATTCTTTTCTCAAAACAAAGTTACAAATCAACTTCCATGGCTTTGGTAGGCATTAGCATCAGTTTGGGAAGCGACAAGAAAGGATGTAGGCCAAGAATGTCTTGCTGTTTTTGACTTCACTATCTGAGGGCAGATACTTACTTTTCTGCCAATAGGCATCACTAAGAACTCACTCAACTTCTATGCCAATATGGCAATTTGCATAACATTACCCAGAATGCTTCATATTGTGATTTTGCTTTGAAAACAGATTTAATTGAGCCTTGCTGAGCTGCATTAATGTGTCTGTTTAAATTGAGCAAATCTAATTAGCTCACATGAAAGTTATGCCACCTCTGGTGCAGCAAAGCTAATGCAATTAAAATCTGTTGGTAATACTAAACATTGTAAACACAGATTGACTGGTGGAAAAGTTCAATAGCCAACAAGGAATGGTCAGTTTTGAATGTATGATGTTTATGGTATCTGACACATATGCAGTTGCTAGCATCTTGTACTCCAAAGGATAACAACTTAAAAACTTACACAGCTATTCTGCCATAAATCTGTAGGCTGGGGGAAGGTGAGGGTGATCTGGCTGAGATCCACACAGATCTGTCACCCCATTGATTCTTTGGGTTGATTCAGCTGATCTGGCTGGCTAAGTGGGTGTCCCCTTCCTTCCTCACCATTCCACATGTGTTCTTCCCAAAGCTGCGTATTTGGTGGAAGACGATGACCATCCCAGATAGGAGTGTACCGTTCTTCAGGCAAGGGTATACAATAGCTGCACTCTCAATAGCTGCTAGAACCTCCAAGCCAGATTTTTGTAGGCTGGGGCTCACTTTATCAAAAGCATGAACTCACCTTCTGAGTGGAGAGGTATATATACATGCCAAGTTCAGAGCCAAGTCTTTTCTACCAAGGTAAATTGAGGACATAAGCAAAATATGCAAAAGATAGGCATCTCACATCCCATGGAGATGTCAATTTGATAGTGATTCCAGAGCTCCAATAAAGGACCTCAGGAGCAGACGGGGCATTTTAGCCAGGCCTAGATGTCCACGAGAGCCTGGGCAGCACAAGGAGAAGCAATTAAACGAAATTCTAAGTCATGGTTAAAGACATTTATGAAAACTAGTTTCTCCATTTAAGAAGTGCCAAATTGTATGATCTGGGTGGAGCCAATGGGAAAAATAAGCAATAGAAAATAAGCAACTTTCTGTGCCGTGGCATCTAGAAAAGAAAACGAGCAAGAGCTGAAGAGGAAATTCTGGGACTTTTGATCTGAGAGATGCATACTTCTCCATGTAATGTTCTTATTTTCAAGAACTGTAAGTTGCAGGACTCCGTAATTCCTTCCTGCTTCTTCTATGTACAGGCAAGAAGAGCCAACAGAATGTGGAGCTAGAGTGAGGGACAAGCACTACAGAATCAGAAGCATTAAGATCGCAGGAACAGTGAGAGTTAGTGCTGCTGATATGATTTATTGGCCCCAGAATGTATGGGAGCAAATGGATTTGACTTTTGGTCTGCAGAGTGCCTAGTGGAACTGATACTTGATTGAAGTGACAGGGCACAATGTCTGTAGAGTATTTGTCAATCTGCTTGTGTAACTGAATGAATGTAAAATTATTCCATACTGCCCTCTCTGGTTGTAAATACAAATGAGACAGCCAGAAATAGAAGAGGCTTAAATAAAGGTTGCTAACAGACACCAATCAATCATCCATTTGTTTTTTTAAACAATGACTTTCATGTGGGGGGGGGACACCATATTTTGAAGACGGGCCATTGCTTAGTGGTAGAACACACACCCAGCATGCAGAGGAGCTCAGGTTCAGACCCTGGCAACCCCAATTAAAAGGATCAAGTAGAAGGTGCCTGGAAAAATAGTTCTGTTTCAGGCCCTGGAGGGCCACTGACAGTCAAAATGGATAGTACTGAGCTAGGTGGGAAAACAGCCTGATTTGGATTAAAAAGCCAGCTTCCTAGGCTGCAAGTTAATGCAAGGCCTACAGAAGTAATGCTTGGGCACTGAACCAAATTGTTTAATTGTGCTAGCTTTTGGCAGCTGCACAACAGAAAAGTCCATTCTCAGACTTATGCCAAAGAGTTTGGAAGAAGTTCAATGAATGAACAACATTACTATATTAATTAAGGGAATCATTTCTAGCATGAGTTTTGTGCCTTAAATTCTTCCATAATTAGACAACAGAAAGCAGACTCTTCTATCCAAAGATTTCTGCATGTGGCAGGATAGAAAAGTCATCAGGATTATGTTTTCTCCTAGTCTCTGATAATATTTATATCTAGGCTGCATTTGAATTTTCTATTGAATCATAGCTGTCAACAACACAATAACAATTAATTTAACAAGAAGATAGAGGGAATGATCCTGTTGTCCCATTGTCTGAGGAGCCATAGGACATTTCAGATCTCCAGCTCTGAGTTCAGAGCATTGAGCTGTGAGCAGGAACCCAACCTCATTCCCCCTGCCTTAGCAGTCAGTTGAGCAAAGAACTGCACTAGCTGCTCTCTGGGATGAGAAAATGAGAGGGGAAGAAGTGGAAATTAATTGCTGGTAGGAAATGCAAGTGGGGCAGCCAGGATAGGAGTTATTCTGAAGCTGCTCTAGCATCCTTCCCTCCTCTGTTTAAACAGTGCCACTAAATGGCCCAAACTGGCCATCCAGCAAAAACACAGAGCTGGAGGAATGACAAGGTGAAGATTGCCTCTGCCACTGCGCCCACGCTGCATTGGACAAGCACGAGCGTCAGAGTCCCACTCATCTCCATCAGATGGCAGCCAAAATATGTGCTGGCGAGTTAGCAAGGTCAGTTGATATAGTACCATGGTGGCATTTCATAAGTGTTGATGTTAGGGATGGCTGAATCTGTCAATGTTGGTTTTCCTCTATTTATTTATTTTTTTCAGTCCTATATTCAGTTCTTCTTGTAATTTAAAGGTTCCAGGGTTTTATTTTTTTAGTCACATGAAATGGGTACACATTTTGTGTGTATTTTGCTTAATATGTACTTTGTTGCAAATAATTTTAAAAACTTAGAGCATTAAAAAATTAACAAATATGCATACTTTTTCATGAGCATGTGCCCCAGTATATATTTTGGAATGTATTATTGGTTGAAGAACTCCATTGCAAAATGCAAAGAAGCGTGAGTTCTGAGGTATGATTGGTTCAAATACATGAAAATATGTAAGCTTACATTAGATCATAATCCAAACATCATTTTCTCTATCCCTAATCCGAACCAGGAATGCCAAGGGCAAGATATGATCATTAGTTTTGAACAAAGACCAGAGCCATGCAAAGCAAGCTTCTCTCTGACACTAGCAGAAATACTGGCACTCTGTTGACTACTGTCCACAGATTTTATGCCTCCAAGTAGTTCCTCTTTTTCTTTTTAAACATTGCAGTAGAGTAGGAAGGGGTGGGGTCTACATTTGGTAGGCATTATCCCCTCGGAAAGGAATTATCCTTGCAGTTATTCTCCAATCCCGCAAGATTTAGAAACATGATCAACAGTCCTATATATGATAGATAAATAGATTCACAAGAGATATTGAAATATTTATTTTAAAATATATTCAGAGTTAAATATTTTGGCTTCTGCCCTCATCAGTAGCCATGATGCTAAATGAATACCAAATGTCGCAGTTTGGGATGCTGGGAAATTATCCAGAAGTATCCTGTATGCAGCTGTGAAACCAGACATCTAGAGCCACCTGTTGCAAGACAAGTCCGCTCCCCTGCACATGGTCTTGCATATTCACAATTGCTTCCAGTTCAACAATCAAAGAACACTGACATGCTTGATAGAAAGGAAAACCTCTGGAATTACAGAACCACTGTTCCATATGGGCTTAAGCTGCAGGGCAATTCCTAAACTTTATACACTATAACTCTCATAACTCTGATGTTTTCCTATTCTCCTTAGGAATTTTCATTTCCCAGCATTCCAATGGGCCACTCTTGGTATCTATTTAACACCAAAGCTACTGATAAGAGCAGAAGCTGAACAGTTTATCCCTACATATATTTTAGCCCTGTGTTTCTTCTGAAATTTAAGATGGACTGCATGGTGACTCCAGAATATCCCCACTGTTTTGGTGTTTTCCTACTTTACACCATTCTCTGTCCATTCATACATGCACACACACACATGTACACAAAATGTAAAAATCTATGCACCTACGTATCTGACATTGGGCAGGAATAATGCCTGTGAGTATCATTCGATGCTAATCAAAAAGTCATATCCATTTTTGGAGTTCCTGTGATAGTCAACAGGAAGCATAAAGCTATGATTTTTCCATACTTTCCCCTGCTTTCCATACTTTGCCTTTATCAAAGCACACTGAGTCCAAATTTGTCCAAGCAAAAGTGAGCCATTTCTGAAACACCAGATCCGGATCTGAGTGAACACATAGGCTGGTCACCCCTCTACTAAAAATTATCGTGTCAATAAGCCTATCAAATGAATGAAAATGAGAAATAAGATTCCTTATCTATACAGTTCAGGCCCTGTAAATAACATTCTAGCTGAGATAATATGCTATGAAGAAGGAATTTTCCATTTTAAAGTGAACCTCATAATGCAGCTTAAGCTAATAGCTGGTTAGAAAACAAGACACTCTGTGCCTGAAACATAAAAATGAATCCAGTATAGCCTCTGCAATCAAGTGTACCACAATAACCAAAGGAAAAGAAAAAGGAAACCTAACACATTGCTATGAATGCTACTTCCCTTCAGGGTCCTATTAACACCTCCATATATCAGACTTATATGTATGAAATTTATTTCAAAGGCAGCACAAGGCATAATGACCGTTGTATACTAGCTAAGAGGAGGTGACAATTCACATCTCAGGTGAGATGTAGCAAATAATATACAGCTGAAGAAGCCAGACCTCTGTTTATGAAAGAGAATTTTGAGTATCTTATAGATAATTATTTTTACCCTTATTTGGCATGTGCTGTTTGTTCCTTTCAAAGACAATATGAAGCAGAACCCCTGCCGTTTTGTTGATTACTAACCATGACTTACAATATTAAGCTGCAATATTCTGACAGTGCCTTAAAAATGTATTTTCCTTTTACACACCAAAATAAGCTAATAGCCATCTAAGTGTAAAAAGCTAATGAGTATAGTTCTTACTATCGAGATTTAGCGAGATATTTGACCTAGATTCCAAGAAGCACAAGTGGAACTCTGTGCACCGTGGATTTTCCAGATGCTCCCTGCACTGCATCCAGTGACAGTGCCAAATTTCTGAATGTCCTTGAGCGATACATGCTCCATGCCCCCTCCTCCCTCAGTGGGATTACCTTCTTGACCTCATTGTCACCAACTGCTCCTGATGCTCCTCATCTTTCCTACCTTGGCTCGCACTTGCTTCAGAGGCAGAGAGCAGGGGAACAAGGAAGCAATGATGACCAAACAGATGACGAGGAGGATCAACTCAAGGGAACTCTTGTCTCTAGTAGGCCACAGCTGGGGAGGATGCCCTTGGCAGATCCCAACCATACCTACACTAACATGGGTCTTGACTGCACTCTCCCAAAACCTACTCCTGAGTATCAAGAGTCCCTCTAGAATCATGTAGCAGGCATGGGGTGACTGCCATGCACAAGAAAAAGTACTTTGTAGGCATCGTGGGTATCTTTTCTTCTATCCTATATCCCCATTTGGTAGACTTTAGCCAGCTGTTCTCTATGTCGATCTGTGCTGTGGACCTAGAAAGAGATGTAGGATCATTGAATCATAGAATACAAGAGTTTGACGAGAACAATAAGGCCATCAGGTCCAACCCCCTGCTCAGTTCAGGACGCTTATGTTAAAGCATTCCTAACAGATGACTCTCTAGCTGCGTTTTGAATACCTCCAATGTGGGTCAGTACACAACCTTCCTAGCTGACTAGTGTCCTTTGTTAACTTTTGCCTGTGCTCTCTATTTCAAATCCCAGATCTGAATGTAGTAAAGAAGAGTGCAGATTGCATCCCCAGAGACAAATCTTTCAGTCCTTGCTGAAATTGTGCTGCCAGCCTAGAACAAAATAAAGTCCTGCACATTCTGAAGTAAAGTGGCTACTGATGAGCTCATTACCCATATTCTTACATTTCAACTTCTTAACCAATGATCAAGATTTAACTGCTATTCTCTCAAGAAGGAAAAAGTATCAAACTTAGTCTGTTGTGCTTCAGCTGAGTAAATGAGGAAACATGAATTCTGGAGAAAAAAAGACTCTCCACAGGCCTTCACTTACTGGATAGCATTTTTTGGACATGTGAATTAGGTCAAGTCCTACATTCGTGAGATGTTTCTCCTTTGTTAAAAATCAAGTGAGAAAAGATTCCTATCCATGATAGTGGAAGGGGAAATAAAACCTGTTGCAGAAGTACTTGCACCAGCTAGAAACAGTGGCACAGCCTCATTTTCAGAAATAGATGAGAGACACAATAAGTTTTCCAATGATGGGATGTTCTCAGAATTTTTATCAAGATTCCCACTTAAAGTGGACATTGATAATACTAGGAGATGGTTAAAAAGTCTTACATAGATGTTCTTAGTAGGTTATGAAAGGAAAGGTAAAGAATGGATGTATTTCAGTCAAAATAGTTTCTTTACACTGATGATACTGGACCTAAATGATGATCCTGACTTCTTGTTTTCCATTTGATATCAAGAGGAAATTAAAACAGAATTTGGTGAATCTCAGTAGTGTTTCTTTCATAGAAAAGTACTGCATTTCTGTTCTTTGCATTACATTCCTTTGGTTTTGAATGGGTTGTACCCAACAGCACCCTTCATCTGATTGAAGTCTCTTTGTTCCACAAGACAATATCCTCAGCAGAATGGGGAGGGAGACAATTTCCATCACCTTTCATTTCCTCCGATCCTGGTCTGAAGGGATACTCCCTTAGGACAACTCAATTGAGTGCTGATGTGGTGGAATCACTGTATCCTCTTCTCCGTCCCAGAGCCTTCTGCCAGCAGAGGAGATAGCTCTGGATAACCCAATGGGCATTTTTCAGCATGCCCCAGATTTTGTTCTGGCTAAACATATAGAGGATCATGGCCTAAAGCATTAAGGAGATGGAGCAACATAATGAAAGCATTTTTGTGCATGGGTACATATGCACTGCATCTGCACTGCAAGTACTACCAAATCCACACTTGAAAGCATTTATTACAATGGTATTTCTTTCAAAGACTCTGGTTACTGGTTTGAAGGAACTGGTATAAAACAAACAAGATAAAAATAGTATAAAACAAATCTCCACACCTACTCCTTTTTGGCTTTCACACACTGTAAATACAGTATATCTGTTCTTGAATTCCAGGCGCTGTTTGAATATCCCTTTGAAAGGAATTAAATATAATCTCAGCCTCACTTTCTAATCAGTGGCCCATTGTATGTTTATGGTGATATATTTGAAAAAAAGAAAAAAGATTTGCTCTCCAGAGATAGCACTTTATTATAGCATGACCTCCTGTGACCCAAGATACCACTTTTTTTCTATTGATTACCTGAAATGTAACTACTATAGATTAATTTCTGCCTCTGGATGAAGAAGTCAAGAACACCAATGCAATAGAGAGTATAAGCTTAAAGTAAAAAAGGAATGAAAAACAAAGACATATTGATCTAATGAGATTTGTATTGGCCTATAAAGGTTACTGCTCAAGGCTGACTGTTAATTCATGTTTAATGAACATGACATATGGAATGTTAATTAACATCGCCTACAATTACCCACCTGCAAAAATACCACTGTTACCAGATGCAAAGTATAAATGATGCTACATGTTTAGAGCACACTTAGAATTTTTGGACTAGGGTTTCACGTCCACAGAACAATTTTTTCCACCTGTTGTACAGAATGATTTTTTCCTTCTCATCATGACAGGTGACGAAGAGGGGCAGATGACAGTAAGACTATGAGTGAAATAGGTGGACCAGCCAGTCCTGCTTCATAGGACCATTTAGGGTACAATTTTGTGCATGTTTAGATAGCAAAAAGTGCTACAGTTCTCAGCATTCTCCACACAGCATGGCTTCTGGGAAATATTGGGAATTGTTGGTTTCTTTTTAAAGGGTTGTATCATTAGAGCATTCCATTAGAATAATCTGCAAGGTAGCAGGCCAAACTTAGATGGAACTGAACAGCAATAGGAAGGCTTTCCTTTTAGATAGGAGTTGCTTCACACAAAGAAGCAGTATTAGATTTTTTTTCCAATGGACAGGTAGCAGTCTTACAATTCTTTATGTGATGTGCAATACCTTTATTTATTTCATTTATATATCACTTTGTTCCCTCTTCCAAGGAACCCAGGATGGCTTGCATGGTTCTTCTCCTCTCCATTTAACCTTACAACAACTCTGTGAGGTAAGTTGGGCTGAGAACCATTCACTGGCTGAAAGTCACCCAAGGAGCTCCATGGTCAAGACTGCATGGGGACTGAGATGTCCCAAGTCCCAGTCCAAAGCTTTAACAGCTACACCACACTGTCTCTTGGACAGACAAATAAGTACTGCTGTCACAAAGATGAGGATGCACAAACTTCCAGTGTGTCCCAACCCGATCTCTGGCAGTGTTGCGCTTGCATCTTCTCAAGAAGGTTTACAAAGAGATTGGCATCAGGGATAGGACTTCCCAAAAGGCTTGGATGTTGTCATCAGCCTGACTATAACCCCTGCCAGACCTTTTTTACACAGTGAATATAGTGGGAAAGGATAAAATCTTCCATGTTTCATGGAGTCAGTTAACACTTCTTTCACCCAAAAGGGAAATGCAAGAGATGGTTCTTCAGAGAAAAGGAGATAAAGACACCCAAGAAAGGCAGGAAGCTTTTTTACTGATCTATGATTTCAATATTAGGTGTAGCACTTATTATAGTCCTGACCCATTCAAACTAGGATTGTTCCAGCAGAGAGATGAATGAGCCTGAGTTTGTCATGGATTTATTTCCACATCACTGTCTAGGCAGAGGTTCTGGCCTGGAGAATGTTGCCTCTGTTTTAGGAGAGGCTTCCCCTTGTCCCCGACTTTCAGCAGCATCAAGACAGAAGCTCATTTGCCTGTGAGATTCTGGTGAGATCTTGAACCCAAGAATTCCCACTCCCATCCCATCCCTAATTTGCTAAAACTTGCATTACTTCCCTGATGCTGGCTAAGGAGTGTTCAGTGCAGATAAATGAGGTTGATGCATCTCATCTATAACACACAGCAGGAAAAGCAGTCGCTTGTGTGGGTTCATATTACAGGTGCAATATATTTAGAAATCAACATAGAATCTTTCTTTCAGCTGGACTCAACTCCTTTCAGGGCCTTCATTCCAAAAAAAAAAAAAAAAAAAGCAGGGTCTTTTATCAAAACACCGTACTGTATCAGTCTTCATCCAAACAGTTTCCAGCTTCTAGATTGTTCAAAGTATTACCCCTGTGAAACGGAATCCTGTGTGTGCCAGGCTGGCATGTGAACAACAAAAACCATTTTTGCAGTGTGTGTATGTGTGTGTATATATATATAAGCTTAGTGGGAGTTCAGCTTCAGAATGCGAAAAACTAAATACATCATCTTTTTCTGGGCAAGAATCTTTCTTTATTGTAGTTTTCAAGAGAGCAGTTGGCAGTGCATTTCAATCATACCTAAGACATTTCTGTAACTGATTTTAATATCTTCAAGACCATGAGACAAATAATTAATGCTATAAAGGGGATGGGGTTTTACAAAGGGCCAATAAAGCATCAAGTCCCCTTCTGTTTTTAAATATGGAAGCAAAAACATTTTTTTCCAGGAAGCATTGAGATATGTAGGGTTCTATGTGCTAGGTTTCAAAGCCGGATTGTTAACTGTAGTGCCACTGAAAACTGTTTTAAAAATTTAGGGTGCAGTTCCATTGATTGCAACTTTGATAGCCATAAGCTCACAACTCAGAGACTTAGGGTCAATCCAATGCAGAGCAAGAGTAGTGGAAGAGCATCTCATTCTGAATTTTAGCTAAATGACTGTTTTCTGCAGTCCAGCACAGGAAATTCACAGTGGGAGGGAAGGAGGCTGAAGAATCACCAGCATACATCAAATCCTGTAAGCACTATTATCTTCCCATCCCTATCTCTTGGAGCATCCCCCTTAGCCCTTCCCCAGTCTGATTTTCCTACCTTGGAAAGGCAGCCACCATGTTTCATTTGGGACCAGCTGGGACCATTTGGGACAGCCTCACCTAAGGAGGTTGAAGAGTAGATTCCTGGCTCTGAGGTTGGACCTCTCCCTCTATCCTCAGATCTGGGAATCCAAAGTATGGGAAGAATTTGAAAGTTACAAAAATCCAAATGTGTTAAGAAGGAAATGAATAGATCCATTGTGGCAGAGGGTTCAAGCACCTAGCTCCACCAAGTCTGGAACAGAATCTCTGTATATTCAGGTTTTATGGGTGTGAAATATACAAATCCCCCCCACCCTTCACACAGAGATTGAAATTGAAACTCCTGGAGAGATCCTTTGACAAGGAATCCCCAAAATGCCTCTTTGTCAGCTCACAGATTGGCATTTTCTTGAAAAATAGACTTTCACATTCTGTCGGTATTAAATAGAGTATTAAATCATGGGGTAGGGCTTGAGCCTCTTGGCCAGGGAGGTACCCAGGGAATCATGTGGCTAATGGGGCAGGTTAGAAATCATATAATAAATAAATAAATAAATAAATACTATTGGGAGTGAGCTACTCCCTTGCACGATGAGGCTTAAAATCCTCTCTTTCGTGCATGTGCAAATGAGCACATTTGTGCTAAGTGCTAGGAGTGAGAAAGACAGGTGCTCTTGGTGCACATTTTCAAGACTTTCTGACTGGGACTCAGACAAGAAGGAGTAGGAGGAGGCCTCTGAGTGTGGGCCAGTTCCAGATACGGCTCTCAACCCCATGACACAATGGCAACAGTGGAGGCCAGTCCAATTAGAGGATCAGCCTGCAGAGATGAGGCATGCTTTTTTCCAAAGAATGAGGCCCAAACATACTCATAAGGAGAGTTCCTAGAAGTAAACGCTAGGGCAGGTTCCACAAACTACTCTGTGCATTCATTCCGGGTGTTTGTGCTTCTGGAAAATATTTTGGATAATAAAGAACGTTTTGCAAGAAAGGTCTCTGGCTTTGAATGTGTGATGGGAAGATACCTCGCTTATGACAAATGGAACTAAACATAGAAATAAACCTAGGAAGGCATGTGGAGCCACTCCAGGTGCTGCACAGGCACTTTCAATGGTTCAAATGGCCATTCAGGAAGCTGACTGTCAAAAAGGCTTTTCAAGCCTCCTTTCCCAACCCCCAGAATGGAAAAGGGGAAAAAAAGCAACCATGACCCCAAAACAGATCAACATCATGAAAGGGAACAGAACTCTCCACTCCTCCAGGTTCCCCTGAAATATCACATGAATGAACATGTGAAGGAGGGCGAGGGAAAGAAGTACTCGTGGTAATCTAGATATCTGTCAGGCTTATGGTTGGTACTGGGCAGGCAACTGACCCCCTGTAACAGCAAATCACCACGGTGGGTGTGCACGACTTGCAAACACATCCATTGTGATGGGGTGTAGATCTTTTGGCAACTACTAGCCATGATAACTCAATGGAATGTCCCATGAGTAGAGGCAAGGGGTTTCTGAATTATCAAGGAGCTTAAGGTAGTATACATTAGCTTCCTTCTCCTACCCACAACATCCCGTGAGGTTGGTTAGTCTCAGAGATAATAAGTGGACCAAAATCACCCAGTGAGGTTCACAGCCTAGTGGGGACTACAGTCAAGGTCTCTCAAGTCCATGTCCAACCACTATACCAAACTGGTTTGTATTTCTCATGAACCAGTGTGATAAATCCTGTATCAGTGTCATGGTGACTACTCCTAAATAGACAAAATGTACCTTAATCTTGAGTTAATCAGCTATAGCTAGCATTGGCAAAAATATGTGTCTCCTCTTTCTGTGATTCCCAATATGTTACAGGAGAGATTCCAGGAAATCCTGGGATTTACTTTAATCTGGCATCTAACTACATGCAGTAGATTCAAAGCTTAGTCCTACTAGCTAGTACATCTAAGCCCTCCAGATGTTGCTGGACTTCAGCTGTAATAACTCCTGACCCTTGATCATGCTGGCTAGGGCTGATGAGATCTGGGGTCCAGCAATATCTGGAATGCCACCAGTTGCCCACTTCTGAATTATGGAATCAGAATTTTTAAAAAAGAATCCCTTTGATTAGATTCCTATTCTGCTTTCATCTGTGGCAGCGGAAGCTTTACTAATAGGCAATAAGAAAAACATTCAATGTTCTATCACTAGTTTCTTTACTTTTTAAAGAAACTACTACATTTTTAATAGAAATGGGGTTTTATTTTTACTGTTTATCACTATAAACTATTCCAAACTCTGATTACTTTGAATGAGAGACTACCATTTCCATTGAATAAGGCTCCCTTCCCTTCCCTTCCCTTCCCTTCCCTTCCCTTCCCTTCCCTTCC